>NC_041393.1:309346116-309359240 GCF_002162155.2 Triticum dicoccoides | reverse complement strand
TCCCCACGCCACCGCCCCGCCAATGCCCCGCCACCGCCGGCGACCACCTCCCCCATCCTGAACCCTAAGATAGATAGTGGGTACCTCTCCGGCGAGCCCCCCTCCCCGCTGCGGCTGGTTCTTCCTTCACCCCGGTGAGCCCACCCCTTGAAAATCGACTGACCCGAAAGTCGATTCAGTCGACTGAAGTGTAGCCAAATCGGAGCAGCATCGCAAGCAAGAGCAAGAGCGAGAGCAGCAGCGCGAGCAAGAGCAATAGCGAGAGCAGACCAGGCAGGGGACCGAGAGCAAGAGCAGAGCAGCAGCGCGAGCGAGAGCTAAAGCAGCAGCAGCTCCTACTGATGTGGACGTCGCCGCCAAGGGAGCGACGCCGTGGAGGAAGTAGCCGGTGACGCCACAGTGGATGGAGCCGCGCCGTGTCGGCTCGGGACCGAGCGTCGGCAGCACCATGAGATCGAATCAAGAAGAAAATGCGGCGATTAGTGTACAACCTCTTTGATGGCGCCGATTAGGCCGCAACTTCATCCGAGGAAACGGTGATGACGATGCTCTTCCGGTGGTGCAGGTGAAGACGGCAGTGTGGGAATGGATGTGGCACGAAAGACGAGGGGAACGTCGGGGCAGCTCCTTGGAGGTGGAGGACGGGGTGGCTGAACTGGCGGGACGATGAGATCGATGACGGATCCTCATCCGGTAAAGTGGATGAGGGACGTCGATGTGTTGCTGTGGACGACGTTGTCGGGGAAGAGGCTCCAGCTGGGTGGTGGACGGAGCAGGGTGTGGGGTTTCGTCGCGGGTTTTCGCGGCCTCGGTGTATGAATGGGTGGGCGGATGGGATGGCAGTGGGGAACCATGGCTTAGAGACGCGCTTGTCCGAAATGTGGGGTAAGTTACGAAAGTACCCCCCACCGATTTGAGGCAGTTCGTTCGGTTCTGGGGTGCCACGGGCATTTCGCGTGTCAGGATTTCACAGGAGGTGGGAGTTTTTGCGCGCGTTGTAATTTCGGAATAGCAAGGCGCGGATGAGATGGAGGGACTTGTCGGAGCATAACGAGACAAAAATATATCTTAAATGTTTCAGGCTAACAAGGCGCGGGTTGAAAATTCCGGACAAGCCTAACGTGTACTGTACCAAACCAATGCGCACTACAAATGTCATTCAAAACTTTGAATTCATGTTATGTTCAATTAAAATATTTCGCTACATGTATAATGCATGCAACCTACTACTCAAATGAATGTTTTAGTGCATTCCAAGCATATATACTACCGCTTCAATATGAACTAAATTTGAATAAGATCCACAGTAATGATTGTTGTGAAGTCAAAGCATTTGAATTTGTTTCTCCATTTTAATAAGATCTACAATCATCATTATTGTCAAGTTAAACCATCATTTGTGTATTATCTTCACAACATACCACATGATTAGTCTTGAGTTACATATGAACTATGTGTACTATATGAACTCGAACTAGATTTTTTGAATCCACTTTGTTTTGATTTTAAATCACATTACATTTCTAGCTCTAGCTAGATCTTCATAATCTAAACCATGTCTCATACGTGTAATGCGTTTATCACATTATGTATGGTGCCCCTCCCCCTACGCCTACAAGTATTTAGATGTGAGTTGCAAACACCACACATTACCACAAATTCAAATAAAATGTGAGAATGTTCGATATATAGTATTGTTTAGATTGCTCGATATTTAGTTGTAAGCTGCAAATGCCACACATTATCACAAATTCAAATAAAATGTGAGATTGTTTGATGTATAGTATGGTTTAGATTGTTCGGCATTTAGCTGTGAGTTGCAAATGCCATGCATTATCACATTATGGTATAACATGTGCACAACACGTGTATCACCGCTATATTCATGCATGCAATGTTTAAAACACTATGATCTCCTATTCAAATATATGAATCCGCTTTCATATCAAATTATGATCTTTGTTAGTCTCTTACACCCACACAATCCTTTAACCTTTGTAGCTAGCACTAACTTTCTCTCCTGCATGCACATGCCCTCCTCGCCCCCCCTCCCTCGGCATTCTATCCACCGGGCACATTCATTTTTTTCTTTAGGCTGTTCTCCCAGAGTGTCCACAACTCCTTTCCGACACACACCGATCAATAAACCTCTCCAGCGATGGCTGCTTACAACATACACACACACCTTCAATCTCCTCCTTTATGTGTCCTTGCCTCGTGTCTCTCATACGGTCAGACACACGTGTAAACTCTCGCCCCTATTTTCATCGATCTCACAACCGCACACTCCTCCCCCTATCTAGCTAGTAGTTGGGCCTCTCGCACCACCTCCTAGCTCCATTCTCTCTGTCTATCCGTCTCGCTGGGCCTTATTTGCCTCTAACAAATGGACGTACACCGACCGATCTCTCGCTATACATATAGCTAGCTAGGTCCTTATAACTCGTTTTTACCCACACGTCGATCGATCTACCTCATTAGTTGTGTCTCTCCCTTCACCTGACAAACAACAATTGATCTATCGATCTAGTTAGGTTTGCTTACCAAACACATGGTTCCCCTTCATCATCCATGGATGCGTCCCGACAGATCTATCACGCACAGGCACACACAGAAACACATCCCCACTCTTATTGATAACATTGCAGTTCCACCCTCAGTTTGTCTAGTAGGCCTCTCCCAACATCTCCGAGAAGCAACTCCATCACCCATCCAGCACTCTACCCCTCTCCCTGCCTCTCTCTCTCTCCTCTCTCTCTCTCTGTCCCATCATATTTCCCGTCCTTCAGTTATGTATGGATGTCGACCGATCTCCCTCAAGACATAGCTGGGTCTCTCCTTCTCAACACATATATGAGTCGTTCTACCTCTATAGTTAGGCCTCTGCCTACCCCTCCCCTCACCTCCTCCCCCCCACACACACCGATACATCAAGCGCTCTAGTCATGTCTCCCTGCCACACACAAACTTGACATGTGCCCTCTAATGTTCCGATAGGCCAGTCGTGCTATATCTTTGACTTACAAACACACACAATTTCGATGGCTCTCTTCATCGATCTCGCACCCACCCACTTGATCCTCTCTTTGACTCTATCGATAGCTATGACCCCTCCCTCTCTTCTCGTGAATTGCCCGACCCTCTATGTATGATATGGATAGGCCTCCATTTCACACACATTGCATGCAAAATTTTGTTTGAGATGTCATCGACACATATTCCCACAAATAATTCACGAAATCAACCACCCACCCCACCCCCACCCCAAAACAAAAAACACTCATGAACGCGGTTTGTATCTCTCACACACACCCACGTAGGTGGGGGACGTGCACGAAGAGAAGAGGTGCATGCACGGTGCACGTAATCCCGTCTCTTTCCCAACCACACCCGCGCAGGTACATGGTGGAGCTCATTTCTGTACGAAAAAGGCAGCCCACGTGGTAATTTGGCACGTGTACTGGTTGTCCACTTGGTGGAGGGAGGATCGTCTACCACGGGTGAACAAACAAATACGTGTTATGTTAAATTAAAAAAAGAGGCAAACCATGTGGGGCCTATCTTAGAGGCAAGGCTCTATACACTGGAGTACTTTTGATGTGTCCCATCAACTCGCAGAACGAGGAGAAGCTTGCTTAGTACGCCGTCTCCCCCGCCGACGGGCACGGTGGCTCGCAGGATGAGGTGAAGCTTGCTCCGCCTTATGCCCGCTCCCTCGCCCATGCACGCGGTGGCTCGCAGGACGAGGAGAAAAATTTACTACTCCCTCCGTTTACTCCTAGCCCCTACTACCTTGGTTATAGAGATTATATCATATTGTTTGGAATATATATGTCCTTTAGTAGATTTCAATATGAACTACTAGTACATACTCCAAACACTGATGTATATAGACGTATTTTAGAGTGTAGATTCACTCATTTTTCTCCGTATGTACTACTACCTCTGTCCGGGTTTATTGGTCCCCATTGTATTTCGTGCCAAATTTTGACCATAGATGAAACTCAGAAAATGTTCACGCATGTGACCAAACATTGTATTTTTGAAAACTATGTTCAAATACGAATCCAATGAGATAATTTTTCTTGACATGCAAGATTTTGTTAGTTAAATCTTTAGTCAAAATTTGGCACAAACTATAAAAGGGACCTATAAACCAGGACGGAGGTAGTAGCACTCTCCCTTGCCCCTCGACCCTCGCCCACGTTGTGGACCTGCAGCAATTCATTTGGTATCATATAGCCAGAATGATATATACTGCACTACCATTATTGCTCGACTTACCGAAGAGGCGAAGAGCCAATCGCAAGGTTAATATTTTGGAGATGCCAAGAGCAAGGTTATAGGAGAACGAGTAGTAGGTGCCGCGTCATTTATAAATAAAGTTTTTTTCTTCTTTAGTGGCATGTACGCAATATGATAGGTTCATATGGAGAGAAAAGGAAACCGCTCCACTATATACATAGTCAGAACGGGCCAGCCTACACGGTTGCTTGCTGGGGTTGCTCTCTTCACACTCTCTCACACAAAACGACTGTGGCCACATCTCTAACATCCCAGCGGATCACGTCCGCTTGGGGAAGGGGTGGATGCTTAGTGTAGATGCCGTGGCCGTTGCCGACGGCGAAAACCCACTGTCGCCACGTCCCAATCAGGTGTCCCCACTGTTCTCTCTCACAAAGCCGGTGAGGTTGCCTTCGGCCCTTGCTCACTGCCGCGACGTGGGCAGTTGCCGCCTCCCGCTGCCCTCCTCAAGGTTGACCTACGTCCCTCAGTTACAACTCCCTTTAAAGCCGGCTTGCGCCACTGCTCCAGCTGCCCACATCACTCCTTGTGGATATTTCTCTACTTCTTTGCCCCGCACATACCTGATACATCTACTGGCTTCTACGTATTGTATTTGTGATGAGTTTATGTCTCATCTACTAGCCCTAGTAATCTTATTCTAATCACGCTTCTTCAATTTCTTTGCCACAGGGATGCTCGATTTTGGTGAAACTGCACAAAATGATCCGATGGTCAAAAGGTTGCAAACTTCATTTATTAGGAAGCTCGAACATTGCCAACAAATTGAAGCCTGGTCAGGGTTCACGGTTCAAGGGCTAGGGACTGCGTGGATCGTTTTTTTCTTTAGCTACCTCTGTTCCAAAATAAGTGTCAACTTTAGTAGTAGTACAACTTTGTACTAAAGTTTGCACAAAGTTGAGACACTTATTTTGGAACGGAGGGAGTACATATTTGCTATGATCTGTCAATCATTGAGATGCAATAGCATGCATGTTAGTCTCCTTTGTATTTGATGAAATGTTGCAACGGGCAACCTTGGACGCAAGATACATGTAACAGGAGCTGGAAGCTTCATAGCATTGTACAAATTTATCTCGCTGATAAATTACAGTACATAGTACTATAATAGTACTTCCTCCGTTCCTAAATATAAGTCTTTGTAGAGATTTCACCATGAACCACATGCGGATGTATATAGATGCATTTTAAGTGTAGATTCATTCATTTTGTTCCGTATGTAGTTCACCTAGTGGACTCTCTACAAAGACTTATCTACTAGCAATAGCTAGCCCCCACTACTAGGAATTCTCTATCCTCTCCTTGAGCCACATCATCAAAATTGATGTAGCTTTTAGATGAAGTAAATCAGTCCATAATAGCCGTCTGATCTAGACGTTGAGAGGCTCCGCACTAAGCCACATGCAAGCATGCAGAAATACCATGGCACATGCATGTGATTGGGTTTTAAATCACATCAACATGTCTGCATGCAAGCATGCACCAGTAGCATGCATGTAAGTGAGATTTTAAGTCCCATTAACATGTCAAAAAGAAAAATATAATCCCATTATGCAGTAGGAGTTGACTGATCTTTTTTCCTTACGTGGGATGATCTAAATGATGATGGGATTTTATTTAGTTTGGCTACCACATTTGTCATGCGGTTATAGAGTTTTTTTAGTTCTATGAAATCGATAATTTTGCGCAGAGAGATATACCGCTGTTCCGCGGCAACGCGCGGGGACTCATCTAGTAATACTTATGAACGGACGGAGTATTATGTAAAGAGTTAGGTGTCGCACACTGATAGTGTGAGGTGCGCCATGTAATCACTAAGCCTGTGTGTTTTCACTGCTCTTGCGCTCCTCCGATGTAAGAATGGAGAAATTTGTAATCTAGTAGTAGTAGTACCTCCTTTCGCCGAAAGCGTGGGACATCCAGCAGCCCTACCACCTCAGTAATAAAGACCAATGAGCCATAAAATCACATAGACCCAGTAGTAAGTTGGACGGACGAAGCAACCATCACTCTTGCGCCAGTGAGAGGTCGCGTCTGCTCTGCTCGGGCATGAATGCGGCACCGATTCTTTGGAGCGGCGCTGACCGTTTTGGGCGGGAAGCGCGCGTGGGTGATGGAGGGGCTTTGGGTGGGCCAGGCCGGTCAGGAGCGGGCGTGGCAGCTGTCCGCATGTCCCTACCGGACACGCCCGGAAACGAGAGGATGCACCGACTCTCGCGGCTAAAATCATACACTACACACCATCTCTCTGTAGGAGTAGGTCGATCTGTCTTACTCTCTAACACACACATGTTGTTAAACACACACACGCACATGCACGCACCTTGGTCCCGTTGCAGCTTCTAACGTGACTTATTACACCTAGACGGAGGGAGTAGTAAGTATACGAGATACTGTGGCAGACTAACTTAAGTCGAATACAAGTGCCCAAAATTTGTGTGCATGTTATAATAAGGATTCACTTAAAATAGTACGGGAGCGAACAGAGGGATCAATTGGACAGTGTTCCCGAGCAGTACCGAGATGTGTGAGGTAAGATACACCGCTGGTGCTTTTAATTTTTCTTATTAATTTGTTTGTTTGGCCCTATGACTGGTGGGACCCAACGTACTACGTGGAGAGAGGTAAGGTGACTAAGGCTGCATTATTTCTGCACCACTGTGGATAGTCTTACCACCAAAGCCACATGACACGATTATGATTGAAATCCCAATGACTCCCGCACGCACACACAAAAAACATGGCATGCTTGTCACACGAATGCAGGAATGTATAAAAGGTTATTCTCTTCTCGTTGAACATAACGGGAGGGTTGTGTAGCTGGTTAGCCTGTTCGCTCATCAAACTTGAGGTCTCGGGTTCAATAACTACACTTGAGCATAATTTTTGCCAAGAGGATTCTTTGACTAGTCAAAATGTTTTCTAGGGTTTGCACGCTTCACACTCTCTCTTCAGTATAAATATACACGCTGGAGCCTCAGCGCTTGTAGTTGCTCTCTTCACACTCTCTCGCCCTCTCTCGCTGGAGCCTCAGCGCTTGTAGTTGCTCTCTTCACACTCTCTCGCCCTCTCTAGATAAAAACAAGACTTCGTTGGCCTCTCTCTCCCCTCACTGCTGCTCAAAGAGCCGGCAGGATCCGTCCACCGGGAAGGGAAGGAGGCTTAACATTGTCACTGTCGGAGAGGGAGGGAATCCACTACCGGCGCAGCTGTTCACTTTCCACCCAGCGGCGGCGCGAGAGGGCCTCCAACCCCTTCTTCTTCGCCGCCATCCCGTCGCCCACCGAACCACACCCCAAGAACCTTAAGGTATATTTTACTTACTCCACATGCATTACTCTAGCTGCATGTATACCATGAATCTAGGACGTGGTTCAAAAAGGAAAGGAGTGGGGGAAAGTAGTGGGAAAAGTTGTATATAGCACGAATATAGGACGTGGTTCAAAGAGGAAATGAAGGGGGAAAGTTGTATAGCATGAATCTAGGACGTCGTTCAAAGAGGAAAGGAATGGGGGAAAGTAGTGGGGAAAGTTGTATCGCATAAATCTAGGACGTGGTTCAAAGAGGAAAGGAAGGGGAGACATTACTAGTTCAAAAAGGAAAGGAAGGGACAAGGGTGTAGAGTTTGAGCAGGATTAGATTTGCTGCGCTCACATAGGGAAAGGTGTCTAAAGATAACAAAACTGGGACCAACACAAATATGCTCCTTGGTTGTTTGTTCTTTGTTGCAACAGACTATGCATGACCATAGTAAATCGGTAGATGCACATGGTGCTGGTGCGTCCACTATCCCTTGCAACTGATTAGCTGTTGTTAATCTAAGGCCCTGTTTGGTTAAAAACTACCTAGTCCCTACCTGCTTGGTTCCAGGTACTAAACATGGACTAGAGGTTATTAAATGACATGCTAAAAGACCATGTTACCCCTAGTAATGAACTAATAGAAACAAGGTGTGATGCGTGGCAGGAGCAACTGTTGGAAAAAGTCCCAAAAAGACTCCCTCGGGGTCTTCTTTCTTTAGTCCCAAATGCCCACTTTTAGTCCCTAAAAGTCCCTCCTGTTTGGTTTAGATGGGACTGACACGGAGTTGTTTTAGTCCCTACACCAAAATGTCCCAATAAACAAACACCCTCTAATAATGCCGCTAGAAAATTGATGCAATGCCACAGTTAAAAGAAAATTACATGTTTAACGAATTTTATTGTTAATATAATCTCTATGTTAATATTAATCAATGCCACCGTTTGAGAAATGCTACTGTATTGCTTTCTTTCCCATTTAGATAAGGTAGATGCTTCTTTTTGTTGGCTTCTGTGTCATCCACCGTTATTGACCACTAATTGTTTCCTTTGCACCTCTGTGTAAATAGGGTTATCTACTTCACCTCGTTGCCATTGTGACCTTTTGTTGCACTGCACAAAACACTTTTGTTTTAAGAGTGTTTTGTGCAGTTCAACCAAAATGTCACACCGACAATGTTGCTTGATTGCTTGATCTTAGTGGAACTGCACAAGAGTAGATCTTACTTCCTATCCATTAAGGCGAATTTTGTTCAGATCTTCTTCGTGTGAGTTGTTTGAATTCCACATCATGAGAGGTCGGTACTAGCCTTCTTTCACATGATTCTGCAGTGCCCTTTCATATGTTGTGCTACTTGTACGATAATGTTGCTTGATTTTAGTGAACTGCACAAATGGAGACAAGACTTCCAGTCTGTAAGTGCACCGTAATATCCCATTGAGGTAAGATAAGGATACTTCACAACTGCTGGCCTGTATTTTGCCACTTTCATCAGAAAATTAAGTTTAGTACTATACTTGTGCTCCCTAATTGGCATGCCAAATCTTACATTGAAGGCGAAGCTTGTCTGTTATTGAACCAAGTGATGAAGGGGAAGAACAAGCGGAAGAAAAACAAAAATCAACTCCCGGTGCTGTAATGAAGCACTAGAACTGTGATGACACAAGTAATGATATAGTTTTGCATCTTAATTTATTGCTATGGCTGGAATGAGCAATTGTTTTGCCACTGATTTGATGCCATACATAATTATCTCTACTTGTGCAAACAAGGATCTTCTTTGAAGATACCATATGTTTTAGTGGAACTGCACAAGAAGATGTTGGAAACATTAAACTAATCGAGGAGTATATAGTTAGCATGGCCACCCTCGTAGATAGCAACAGATGGAGCAGTTGAAGGATGGTTACATTACTTCCCACAAGACCAAACTAACTTCAACTCAGAAGGACTGACAAATCTCCATTTTTTTGCTGTGATGCGCGAGTACAATGTTGTTCTAGGATTCTTTCTGGTGAGTTCCATTTTTCTAAAAGTGTGCTCTACATGGACCATGTATGTGCCTGTTGAAACTGTCAATTCATAGTACAGTTTGCTTTATACTAATCACTTTTTTGTATTTGTGCAAACAGGGGTGCTCAACTTGATTTCAATGGGAACTGCACAAAATGTTCATGAGTACATCGAATGATTCATTTCCACCAGAAGAAAGGAGGTGTCCATAAGTTCAAGGCGTTGCAACATATAAGGGCGAAATCATACAAGCTACGCGCGAATTTGGTTGATTTTGGTGGAACTGCACAAAAAGAACAACTGGTTTATTTAGCATGAGGTGCCATGTAAATGTCCGAACTGATGGCAAACCCTACCCATTCCACAATCGTAGGCATTTGATATTTTGGAATGGGACAACCTTGTTAAATTTTGCTCATTGATTTTAGCAAGATATGCGTTTGATATTTTCGAATGGGACGCCCTTTGCTGTCAGCAGCGTCGATCAATTGTTTCTTTATTCTTTAGTTGTGAAGTAAATATTGCCTCTGACATGTGAGTCTCTGAGATGCATAATCATCGATTGTTTTGAATCTTCTCTATGAATTGCCA
Source organism: Triticum dicoccoides (assembly GCF_002162155.2). Classification (NCBI taxonomy): domain Eukaryota; kingdom Viridiplantae; phylum Streptophyta; class Magnoliopsida; order Poales; family Poaceae; genus Triticum; species Triticum dicoccoides. The sequence goes on along the minus strand of NC_041393.1, from coordinate 309,349,031 downwards.
GGCCTTTGTGTTTGATTGCAATGTACAGAAACGCTAAAAAGCTGCTCAAACTCTTTGTACTCCTTCTGTTCCTTTTTACTTTGCACATTGTGAAAGTGCATACTTTTTTGTATAAGATTGGTCAAAGTAGAGAAGTTTTGACTGCAGACAAAACTTGTATGCAGACTAGAAAGGACCGGAGGGAGTACATGTCAAACTGCTGCAAACGAGGTCCACACCCTGTGAATAATGCTAGTACGTATTGTTTTGCATGTTCATCCAATGCCAGTGATACAGGAATTCGAACTAATCGAAATAAATTCATTCATACATGGTCGGATTTCATATAAACATGCCGGATTTCATTACATTTCATACATTCTTCAACTAAAAAGGGGTGCGCTGGAGGTATAATTAATTAACCAAAGCTACCCACATGTGTCCCACTGAGCCGAACAGAAGCTTTAGTGACTTAACTACAGGTGCAGTTGCATAACTGACATCTGGCCTGTTGGGCCCACGTGTCAGTCTGCCAACTGCACCAGCAGTTAAGTAGAAGTAGCGTTCTTCTCCAGCGCAGCTCTCCGACTACACGATGCTTCCAAGAAGCTAACCGGCCGTCAATGGTCAACCCGCCTAGCTTGGCTTCAATCGGAGGGTAGCAGCGGTGGCCTTACTTGGACCCGAGCGGCGATGACCTACCATGTTCTACTCTTCCTCGTTTTCTATGTGGCGCGGCCTCGTTGGCAGCGGGGCGGGGCCTCGGCGGAGCCAGCGATGTCCTCTGTCTCGTTGCCGGCGGGCGGCGCCTCAGCGGAGCGGTGGAAATCCTCCCCCACATTGCCGGCAGGATGGGGCCTCGGCTGAGCTGGCGATGTCCTCTGCCTCGTTGTTGGCGGGGCGGGGCCTCGGCAGAGCCGGCGGTGTCCTGTGCCTCGTTGTTGGCGCTGCGGGGCCTCGGCGGAGCAGGGCCTCGTTGACGCCAACGGAGCGGGGACTCATCGGAGCCAGCATTGTCCTCTGCCTCGTCCTCGGTCTTGCCAAACAGCGCCTTGCCCGCTTCACCGCCCTCTTTGCTAGCCTCTTTGTAGGCGGCCGCAGCCTCCGCCACCCGCATGCGGTACCGCCAGCGCTCAAGGCGGCCCTTGCGGGCGGAGCGGTATGAGTCGAGCAGCGCCTCCTGCTCCGCTCGCTCTGCAGCGATCTGCTCCTCCGCATGTAGGTGCTCCTGGAGGAGATGGTGGTTGTAGGCGGTGTCGCCATGTGCCTCCCGGAACTGCTCCTCACGCATCTGCCTCACCCTGCAGAGTTTTTGAGGTGTGAGCACTGCAGAATTTTTTGATGTTTACCCTAGATATTAATTTTTCTCCTCTGAACAACAACGAAAACATCACTGCAGGTATTAACTGGGCGGGCTGTGGCCCGTCTAGCCCAGGCCAGATATCCAACCCAGATATTAATTTTTTTCAAGCTGAAAATGGCTAGCCCAGCTATAATTTTTTTAGGAATACCCAGGCAAGGTCAAGTTGTTATTCTCCGCCCCGCTGGGATGCAAATCTTTCCTAGGAGGGATGCATTAGGCTTAACAAGAAAATGGGCTTTAAGAAATAATAAATGGGATGTAATTATAGAAACTAGGTAGTAACTATAAAAAGATGCACCAAAGAGTGATCACTTTATAAAATATTATTTTTGGATATTGAAAATTTTAGTTTCATTAATTGTTGTGAGTGCAATGCTTCGTTGGATTTTTACGTAATATAAATTTATATTGAAATTGTATTTAATCTGACTAGAAATTTTGGGATAAAAATATTCGGATCCCATCAAAATGTGGGAAATTTTATTGAATTCTGTTTTCAACGGTTGGTTGAAATGGGCTGTACTTTTAACAAACTGTAAATGGGCTGTAGTAAATTCCATTAGAATTCAAAAATGGGCTACACATTCTTACAAATCTCAAATGGGCTATAAGTTCTCTGCCACACACTTCTGGCCTTACTAAGTTGACGCGTCCCCTAAAAAAACAGAGTTGACGCGTATGCAAGGCTTTGTTAACTTATAGTCAACACACGGTTCCTGCAGCAGTGGTGGTTGGATGTCCATCCAACGGATGCCATGCTTCTTCTTGAATCTAGGATATTCTAGCTTCACCTGCACAAAAAATGATTCCTCCCCCTGACATCTGGGGTGCACGGTTTTGGAAGCTGACCTGTGGGCCTACTAAGTTGACGTACCAAGGGCTTTGTCAACTTAGTCAATATAAACGATTCTAGCTGCACTGACCATACGATGTCCATCCAACGGCCGTCGTGCTTCTTCAACCTCTGGTCTTCTTGCTCTAGCCGCCCAAAGCAGCGCCGGTCGTGCCGCCTGATCCTGCCTCCCGTGGCCGGCTGTGCTGCCGCGGAGGCCTCACCGCCCCCTACTACTCCCACTGCTGGCCAGGCCATCCCTCCACTCACCCACACCCCCTGTTATTCTGCGGCGACGGTAGCGCAGTCGAACTAGTGAACCCTCGTACTCCTCTCCGCGTGTGCATCCACTGCCGCGTCTTCCCCGGCTCCGTGTCGTCCCCTTCCTAGGCCTCGCCGTCGTCCACCGCCGTGGTGCTCTCGGTGCGGCGTGGTCAACGTGGTCAAGGAACGACTTCCATCAGACGTGGACTGTACGTGGAGAGACTGACAGCTGGGCCCACGACAGCCGCAAGGAAGTGCCTCCTTATTACGCGCAAAATAATTATTCCTCCACCTGACAGCAGGGACCCACCAGACGGGCCACCGTATTTCGTGAAAAAATGATTCGCCCCCTGACTGCTGGGACCCACGAGCTACATCTTCACACGCAAGGAAGTGCATCTAAAAAAAACGATTCACCCCCCTGACTGCTGGGACCCACCAGCTACATCTTCGCACGCAAGGAAGTGCATCCGAAAA
>NC_041393.1:309285193-309345726 GCF_002162155.2 Triticum dicoccoides | reverse complement strand
CAAGGAAGTGCGTCCGGGCAAAAAAAAAACGATTCGCCCCCCTCACTGCTGGGACCCAGCAGCTACACCTTCGCACGCAAGGAAGTGCATCCGGGCAAAAAAAACCAAAACGATTCGCCCCCCTGACTGCTCGGACGCACCAGCTACATCTTTGCAGGCAAGGAGGTGCCTGACAGTCGGGACCCACCTGGTCGAAGCGTACGTAGCGTTGTCATCCTGGTCGCGAACATGTACGTACATACTGGTCGATGTAGAGGCGCGCACGTGTCGTAGTAGAGGTGCGCACGTGTCGTAGTAGAGGCGCGCACATAGCATTTACACGTACGTACAGCGGCCAGGGTGCAAGAAAGAAAATACGGCCATGTATGTGTACATACGGGCGGGGTCTCGAACGCGTACTCGTGCATATGTACGGCGAGGGCTCGTGTTCATGGGGAGGCAACGGAATGGGTCATGTTCATGCGGAGGCAACGGAATGCGTCGTGTTCATCGGGAGGCAACAAAACGCATGGGATCCAACCGGCTGGGTCGGAATGGAATGCGTGGTCGTGTTCATCGGGAGGGACGGAACATGCAATGGAAACGAGTCCTGGCGTACCGCAAAACGGAGGAAACGGACCTCCTACGGTCGAAACGGGGGTCCTGTTGATCGGGAGGGGTGTGGCGTACGGCAAAACGGAGGAAACGGACCTCCTACGGTCGAAACGGGGGTCTTGTTGATCGGGAGGGGTGTGGCGTACCGCAAAACGGATGAAACGGACCTCCTACGGTCGAAACGGGGGTCCTATTGATCGGGAGGGGTGTGGCGTACCGCAAAACGGACGAAATGGACCTCCTACGATCGAAACGGGGGTCCTGTTCATCGGGAGAGGTGTGGCGTACCGCAAAACGGGACTCCACGGGATACTGTTCATCTCCACCGTCGACCTCCTCCAGCCTCCACGGGCTATCGTCGACCTCCTCCAGCCTCCACGGGCTCCTGTTCATCTAGCCTCCACCGCGCGCTACTCCACCTGCTACGGTTCAACCACCCCTCCACGGGCACCCATCCACCATCTACTGTTCATCCAGCCCTCCACACCACAGGGTCCTGTGCAACCACCCCTCCACGGCCACCCCTCCACCGTCTACTGTTCATCCAGCCCTCCACACCACGGGGTCCTGTTCAACCACCCCTCCATGGGCACCCCTCCATCGTATACTATTCATCCAGCCCTCCACCACACCACGGGGTCATGTTCATCCAGAGGCAACGCCACCGCTCACTGTTCATCCACCCCCCCTGCAATGCTCCCTGTTCATCCAATCGATCGGCTTCAGTTAGCAGCAGTAGCGAAGGAATCGCTCGATCGGGTTCAGTTAACAGCCATCGATCGATCGCTCGGGTTCAGTAACGCATAGCCTACAGTGCAATCGCTCGGGTTCAGTTAGAGCCCAATGCCTTGCTCGGGTTCAGTTAGAGCCAAGGCCTCGCACACACGCGCGTACGTGTACGAGAGAAACGTGCATCGCTCGGCCCCCGACCTCCCTCCATAACCGACAACTCCCCGAAATTTTCCTCCCCCTCGCTTGTACCTTGGTTTTTTCCGTCATGGACGGCCCAAAGAATGTCATGCAGCTGCCTCTCCGGCCCGCCCAGGATGAAAATCCCATTTTCTGTCATGATTTTTTTTCATAGAAGTAGGAGCCCACCACATCTATGATGATACCGGGTTTTGTCACAATTATCATCATAGAAGTGTCATATGTATGACAGAAAAAATTTCATTCGGCCCAAAATGTCGCGGATGTGTCTTTTTTTTGTAGTGATAGATGCATGCTCCAGCCCACGCCACTATCTCTTAAAGACAAAAACACATGCTCAATTATCAGGCCTTCTTCCCTCCACGCTCACATGCATGCATATTGTCATACCGATCCGTCTCTCCCATGTCATTGATCTTATCACTTATGTCTTCTTTCTTTTATCTCGATCATATGCGCGCACACACACACATCCCACATATACATGTATACCTCTCGCACATGCACGTTTAAGGTCTCCAATGTCTCCATACGTAGTTAATTACCCTTAGCCCTAACCCCACATAAAAATCATTCTCTTCTTGTGTGCACATAACTTCTGCCTGGATGGGTAAAACACACACTCACGCTTCACAATCTCCTTCTAGCTACCCCCCTCTCTCAGTCTTCCCCTATATCCCTGAAACCAATAAGACCATCCATTCGTTTAATTCCTGCCGATATGCACCATCGATATATAGTAGTGTTCCTCAGTGTCTCTCGAACAAACACATTCTCTCGAAGTCGACTCCTCTCACGTGCACACGCCTTCTCTTCCCTCTCTATGTGTATCTTCTCTCTCGCACCCCCTCGTTGGTGTCCTCTGCCATATACATCACCTCTCTACGATGAAGCCACACACACTTAAATTACTTTCACCACCAAAGACTCCGCTTCACACACACACACACACACACACGCGCGCACACACACACACACACACACACACATGCGCGCGCGCACGCACGCACGCACGGACCCCCCCCCAGACACACACAAAGACTCCATCTCTCACACACACATGCTCTAGGCGGAGCATTTGTTCCTACCACCCTTCCTCCAAGCCTACCCGTAGATAAACAAACATCTTAATTTACTTGTATAACATGGACAAATTCCACTTTACTTTAGTAGTTAGCAAACTTCTCATAATTATATAACGCAAATCATGAGCAAGAAGTGACATTTTTTACACAACCACGTTAACATGGCCACGTAAATCACTAGCTAAAGTGTAATACCATTATACTTATATCCCGATGCAACTACATGTCCGAAGAGTAGAGTCACACACACTCACTCCGTCTCTCAGAATCTCACACACATACGAGTTACGTGATGCCCCCTAAGCAGAACCGTGTGTTACAATTTGTGCAGCCATGGATACACATGATGGTGCACATTTATTTAAGCCAGACCGCGAACCCAAACAGTAGCTACATTCATTCCCCTCCCGCCGCCTCTTCTCCGGTCACCGTCACCTGATAGACATGGCCCGGCCGAAGGTAATGCCATACGTCATACTCCCGCTGGAGCAGCACTGTAATTTGGAGGTGGCACGAAGCCCGGATCGCAGCCGGCCTGCCTCCGGAGTCCGGACTAGCCAGAGCTGGACGAGGAGGCGTTGGAGGCAAAGCAGCACACGAAGCCAGAGGAGGAGAACGATGACGCAGAGTCGGAACAGGAGGACGATGACGCGGGTGAAGCGGAGCCGGAGGAGGACGATGATTTCAATTATACATAGACTTAAAGGGCTTTGAGTTTCATGCCACATTTATTTCATAGAGACAAGAGAAAGGAAATTTTAGCTCATGCATGCATCTTTTTGTGATAGCACTCCTATACAAGGGTGGACCGGTCAATTCCCACTGACATGCACGGTCGGTGGAAGAGGAAGGAGAAGGGAAGTGGGTTGTGGAGTACGCCAGTTGCAGCACAAGCTCCAAGGAACATTCGTCCAAAACAATGCATAGTTGTATAGTATAGTCCGGCGGAGTATGAATTGGCCTTTAGGTTGCGTGTGGAGGACATGGCTGCAACATGCAGGCTGCAGTTTGAGAGCCTACCGCTTCGCTACGCACGGTTTGGTCACGCAAGATTTGCATGAACGCATGTCAGGCATGTACTTGTCGAAGGCATGCTCAAAAAAGGGTGACCAGGTCCGCTAGTCCGCATTGGTCCATGCGCCCGAAAAACAACTAATCCCAGTCACTGTAAATGTCATGCGTGCTTTAATTCCGGTCTAGTGGATGGACGTGAATGTGCCATACAACAAACCCGCCAGATCCCTAATCTCTATCTCTACTCTTCTTCTATTACTTCTACTAGTCTTCTTTTTTTATCTCTACTCTAATAAGAAGCAGAGTTGGTGATGATGGTGTGCCTGCCATCCTGCAATATAGGCCGTCCGATTTATATCTGATGGATAGGAAGGAAATTATGGCAATTTTGAAAGATACCAACACCCCTCTCCTCATTTGCAAATAAGGCCTTCCCTCGTTCATCCTTTTCTCTCACAAGATAAACTACTCATACAAATGCATCTTGATGTTACGTGCAACGCACGAGGATGTTTCCTTGGGGGTCTCTCTAGCGCGGCATGGCCGTAGTTGGAAGTTGACGCCCCTTGAGGTGCCGATGTTGAGGGGCACTCGGATTTTTTCCGATGAGCAGGTAAGTGATGAGTTTGATCACGTAGTAAATGCATTCTAAAGACTATTTCCGTGTCCATATCCTAATTCCCCCGCTGCCCACTATTTCACAGGTTAGGCTTGGTGCCAGTGGAGATTGGCTTGCATATGTACTAGAGGGTACCAGCATCAATTTCCACAACATTGAAAACGGTGACACCGTTCCCATAGAACCTTTGTCCAACATTGGGATCAGCCATGCAACGGGCCATCGCCTGAATTGGTAATATGGAACCACGATGAGATTGAAGCATATAGCAATCCCGGAAGCACGCATAAGGTCGTCGGCCAACCAAAATTACACTCTCATCACAGGTGTTCGACATCGCGATTGCTTTCACGAACCCTGCACATGGCGGTCAAAGGTGAAATATGCTATCTGCGGCCGATTTGTTGCCGTACTAGTACGAAGATGCTGTGCTCCTTTCTAACCGCATCTTCTCGGTGACAAACCAGGGAACTTATTTCATATGGGATGTCCCATGGTATAATCCCTCTCTTCCAGCTCAACTTTTTTGAAATTTTTTGTTTATAAGTTTGAAATTCAAATTTAGAGCTCCCCATCCCATGTTGAGATTACAATGTCCATTAAATTGTTGCATGCATGTACTAGTTTTTTTTCATGCATGCATGCATTGCAAGTAACGTTTTACCACAATTTCTTAGGAAACTGAGTGCAATAATTGAGTAGTTTTGCCCGAGATCTTCCAACTAGACGTGTCTTTCTCTCCGGGTCGCACTTTGTATCGTTCATACCACTAGTACTACGTGTGGTCTCTGACCTAGAACTGGAAGAAGTGGAGATGCTCTACCACGCTGTTCATATCCCTCTCCTTTCGTTGATGTGTAGGGCATCCAACACATGCCGTGTTTGGCACTCCTTCGTCGTAAGAGTTGAAACACTAGCTATCATTAAAAATAAAAATAAATGTAAATCAGCAGTGATACTATACCATGCGGTTTCCTTGTTCCTCGATATCAGAAAGAATACTTCCGTTCGTCAACATGTGGGACGTTGACCAGCCTGGTCCACTTGCCATGCACGCAGAACTCCAAGGGAGAGTCACCCCGGTCGTCGCACCACAGTAATAATGACTAATGAGCCGTCAAATCACATGCCCAACCTTTCCCACCGTGAACTTGCTCGGACTTTGTTGAATTCCGCTTCTTGAACAAAACTACTATACCAGTAGTACTGTACTCCAGCAGAGGCCTCATTTGGTTCATAGGATAGGAATTTTATAGGAATATGAAAATCATAGGAAGTGAGATAACATGCATCTCAATTCCTATAGAGAAAGAGATGCCATTTGATGCATATGATAGGAATTTTTCCATTGAGTCTAGGCTAATGTACTGGTAATTTTCTCTAAAAACTACAATAGTAACTAGTACTAGTACATGCTCGTAATTGATTGAACAAACGTACGGGCAACACAGACACACACACACTACTACTAGTACTACTACTTCTCATATGCTGGCCAGACATCGTCGTTCTCCTTCCCGGCTTTGTCGGAAACACCCCACTGTGCTTGGATCTCCGCCGAGCTCTCCGCAGCAGCGCGTGCCTCCTCTTCTTTCTTGTAGCAGCGAGCCTCTCTTTTCTTATGTGCTTTCTGCCTTTTCTGCTCCCTCTGTGCGGCTTTGGCCGCCTCTTGCTCTACCGCCCATTCGGCCTTGGCAGCTTCAAAGTCCACCCACGTAGTTGTGAGGTCGCGAGCGGCGATGAACTAGTGTGCGGCGTGATGCCATTGTGATGTAGGGTAGAACCCTAGATGCCGATCTTTCACGTTTGGAGAGGATCCCTACGAGGAACACGAAGAACACGAGGAGGGGAACAAGAGAAAAACACGAGAGAACACTCAACCAACAAGAACAAAGTCACACATGTGGTAGATCATCGAAACACAAGAGAGTACAAGATCCAAATCCAACATGGGACGATATACAGGGTAACCGGTTCTTCTTTGTGAGGATGTCTTGAAGATGGTCTTCTCCGAATGGAGGTCTTGAATCTAGGTGGATCTTCTCCGAAGAGGTGTCGATACTTCACGAGGAGTATATCCGGATGGATGACGAGGCTCTATGTCACAAATGAGCTAAATCAACGCTAACCCTAGCTAGGACGAGATGTTGGAGTATATATAGTCTAAGTCCATGAAGGGGTAAGTGAGAGGGGGATACATGGCCCCTAGGCCCGATCCCTGCGCACAGGCAGGGCGGTAGTACCGGCCATCGGGCGGTAGTACTGCTTGTCGGCGGTAGTGCTGCTTGGATTGGGCGATAGTACCGAACCCGGGTTGTGCAGACACACGCATTTGTCGGGTTGAGCCATAGTGGAGCGCGACAGTGGAGAGCGGTAGTACCGCTTGTCGGCGGTAGTACCGCTTGCAGGCGGTTGTACCGCTTGTTCTGTAGTGGGCGGATCTTCTTCATGCTCTTGATGTCCCTCCCGCACCGTAGCTTCTTCTAGGATGGTTCTTGGTACCTAAGCACACAAAGCATCTCCGTTTGAGGTAGTAGCCATGTCTCAAGTTGGTCATACGTGATATCACTAAGGAAGGAAGTCACCTCGTTCTCGAGAGCTCTAGCTCGTGCTTGTGTCATGGGTCCTCTTGGCTCTTGGTGAGACGATGGTAAGTCCATGGGGATGACCATAGGATGCTTCACATCATCTCCCCTCCCTTGGGAAAGATCCGACCTCTGATCGAAATCCTCATCACCATGGTACGGGGAGATATCTTTGATGTTGAAGATGTTGCTCACAGAGTATTTGTCGCGTGGGAGGTCGATCTTGTAAGCGTTGTTTTTGTAGCGTGCTAGCACCTTGAATGGTCCATCGCTCAAGGTAGAAGTTTGGACTTGTGTTCGTTGGGGAAGCGGTCCTTGCGAAGGTGTAGCCACACGAGATCTCCAATGTTGAATATCATGGGTTTCTTGTTGATGTTGAGCTTGGTCACGAGTCGTTGTACTTGGCGCTCGATGGTGTGCCTTGTATCTTCAAGCATCTTCTTGATGTAGCTTGCTCGTGCACTCGCGTCCATGTTGGTGCGCTCTTGTAGTGGAAGAGGTAGAATGTCCAATGGGGACAACGGGTTGAAGCCGTAGACGACGTCGAAGGAGGACTTGCCGGTAATTGAATGTCTTGCACGGTTGTAGGCGTACTCGGTGATGGGTAGGCACTCCTCTCACTCCTTGATGTTCCTCTTGATCAACACGCGAAGTAGAGTGGAGAGTGTATGGTTCGTCACCTCCGTTTGGCCGTCGGTTTGCGAATGGTATGCCGACGAGAACAAGAGCTTGATTCCGAGCTTGGCGCATAGCGTCTTCCAAAAATAACTCAAGAACTTGACGTCGCGGTCCGAGATGATTATCTTTGGTACTCAATGAAATCGCAATATTTCCCTACAAAAGAGATTGGCAACATGTGAAGCATCGTCTATCTTGTTGCATGGAATGAAATGTGCCATCTTAGAAAATCGGTCCACAACAACAAACACATAATCCTTTCCATTTTGAGTTCTAGGCAAACCAAGTACAAAATCCATGCTAATGTCTTCCCAAGGTTGACAAGGAATAGGAAGAGGCATGTAAAGACCATGGGATTGAGCTTTAGACTTAGCTTTGCGACATGTAGAGAATTGGTTGGTGAAGTGTGAGATGTCGCGGAACATCTTGGGCCAAAAGTAGTTCTTGGAGAGCATGGCGAATGTCTTGTCGTGTCCAAAGTGTTCCATGAGTCCGCCTGCATGAGCCTCTTGCAAAAGGAGCAAACTAAGAGAAGACTGGGGAATGCAAAGTTTGTTAGCTCTCATAAGATAATCATCCTTGATGTAATATCGTTCCCGAGATGTATGCGTCAAACACTTAGCATAAGGAGTATCAAAATAAGGATCATTTGCATACAAGTCTTTGATGTGGTCAAAGCCAACAACATTCAACTCAAGTTTAGTGACAAGAGTGCATATGCGGGAAAGGGCATCCGCAACAACATTTTCCTTACCCTTAATGTACTTGATCACATAGGGAAAAGATTCATTAAATTCACTCCATTTGGCATGATGCTTGTTTAACTTAGTTTTGCCTTTCAAGTACTTAAGAGTTTCATGATCGGTATGTATGAAAAGTTCATGAGGTCTAAGATAATGTTCCCAAACATGTAGCACACGCACTAGAGCATACAATTCTTTGTCATAGATGGGATAGTTAAGTTGAGCGCCGGAGAGTTTTTCACTAAAATATGCAATAGCTCGTTTTTCTTGCATCAAAACTCCGCCAATTCCGGTACCACTTACATCGCAATGAACCTCAAAAGTTTTCTCGAAGTTGGGCAAAGCGAGAATTGGAGCATGCATAAGCAAAGATTTGAGCTCATCAAAATTGGTAGAATGCAAAGGTCCACAAACAAAAGAAGCATTTTTCTTACTCAAGGCATGCAAAGGAGCGGCAATAGTGCTAAAATCTTTCACAAAGCGATGATAGAAACCCGCAAGGCCAAGAAAGCTACGCACTTGTTGCAAATTGGTGGGTTGGGGCCAAGTTTTAATTGCTTCAATTTTAGATTCATCAACATGGAAACCCTTGGAAGAAACAACGAAACCCAAGAAAACAAGCTTGTCAACACCAAATGTGCACTTTTTCATGTTGGCATAAAGACGTTCCTTGCGAAGAGTTTGCAAAATAGCCCTAACATGTTTTAGATGCTCTTTCATGGATTTTCTAAAAACAAGGATGTCATCAAAGTAAACCACAACAAACACTCCAATGTAAGGACGAAGCAAAAAATGCATAAGACGCATGAAAGTACAGGGAGCTTCCGACAAACCCGTAGGCATAATCAACCACTCGTACAAGCCAAATTTGGTTTTGAAAGCGGTTTTCCATTCAACACCTTCTTGTATGCGGATTTGATAATAGCCACTTTTAAGATCAATTTTGGAGAAAATGGTGGCACCGCTAACTTCATCAAGCATATCATCTAAGGGAGGAATGGGATGCATATAACAAACGGTAATAGCATTGATGGGTCTACAATCTGATAGAGGCGGGGTGTCCCGATCTTTCGATGAGATGATAACTATTGATTTGGTGAAGATGACTTTGACGATCCGACTACAAACATGCACGATGTTGCGCCTTAGGAATCGCTAAACCAATCTCCTGAGGTTACTGGCGATGCCGGAAGCACGATCAGCCTGACCACGAAGGTCTATTCTTACAAGCAATCGAGGAACAAGCAAGAATATGATAAAGCAATCTGAATATTGTGAATATTGATGAAGTATTGATAATGGTGGGGATCCGAAAGTGGTCTTGGTTTGGTCGTTGGACACAAACGAAGTACACGAAGTTGCGTTGACAACTTTTAACTAATTAAATCCCAAGCAAAAAGCTACTTGATGGATCTACTTATATAGGAGTAAGGGGTGGCGGCCAAGGAGGTGGGAGAACGTCCCAAAGCAGCCTAAAACCAACCCTAGGTCCTACAAGGCTCATGGGCCCAAGTGGACGTGATGCAACACCTTCGGACTTGTTGTTTGACTCAGATTCTGCTGCAGCGTCTGATTGTTTCATTCATATCTCAACGCTCCAGATGAATTTGAAGGATCCAATTGGGCTGGAAAGAGCACGAAATCTACTTTCCAACAAAAAAATCACCCAATTTGGAGTCCATATGAAAAGGTTGTTGGCATTTTGAGTCAGGTATGTCTGTGCAGTCCGAATCTAAATCCAGAAAGTGAGAGACTTGGACTCTATCTTCTCTTGGCCCAAAAGTGACGTGAGAGGACTTTTTGAATAGAACTTAAACTTCTCCTTTTCCCTTATCTTCATATGTGGATTGTACAAATGTCCCATATACATGCAATTAGACAAAACACAAAATTGTGTGAAGTATTTTTTTTCTGGATAACATAAATAGATTATTGAATAGTTTGCACTAGAAATCACCTGACAAATATGCATGAATGCAATATTTTTGGTCGTATCCAAGGTAGTCATGTCCTCATCATCCTCCCCTTCTTGAAAACAAAGCCGTCCTCGCCGTTGCTGAGTCTGAAATGTGGCTAACAAAAGAGACAATGTGTACATATTGTATATGAATATGTCATTCATTTTTACTTCCCTTTGTTTTTGCACATATGACACATGTATGCATGAGTAACTTTCATAGTTCATAAAATATAAAGCAAAAATATTATCACGAGAAGTAGAAGGCATGAAAATATTGCAACTCAGTTTGCACATATAAGTGAAGCTTTTATTCATTTCAAAAGATTGACAATGTTCATCATTAAACCATCCCAACATTGGTGAGTAAACCTTACTTGCATCAAATTTACATGCTACAACATGCTTAAATAAGCAAACATGAAATAAGGCATTCAACACAGAATCATCACCAAGATTAGAGGTCATATCAAAATGATTAAACATTAATTCTTTTGCATCAACAGTTAATTCAATGGGTGCACTCAAAATTGTTGGTATTTCAGTTGTTTGATCACATGACGCATTCATGACAGTATCAAGATTCTCTAAAATAGGTGATGTGCTCAAATCACCAGGTAACTCAACACATGATGCATTCAAGTTAACTAGGGATGCATCATTCTCATGTGAAGTTATATCATCAATACATTTATTGTTACCTTGTCGCAAAGACGTAGTTGATGTAGGTACGGACGTTGACAATGCACCATACTCTTGAGATGATGTCGCGCTCACAATCCAAGGTGGGGCTGCTCTAGTAGGTGCAACGGTGGAGGAACCAACCGGCGGTGGTGAGCATGAACTAGAATAGTTGTTGTTGTAGTCACCCAATGCATCCTCCTGTATCTGTCTCTCAAAGGTACAAGTGCGAACATACATACCATTAATGCAATGAGGAATATAGTGAAATCTTGCACAGATATCATGGTTTAAACCACCAAAAAATCTATTCATTGTATCATCCACAGATTCTTGTATGTCACAATGATGCATATAAGATTTGAACTCTTGGTAGTAAGCATGAGCAGTGTTACTGCCTTGTTTTGATTGTTCCAATTTGCGAAGCAATTCACGACGATAGTAAGGAGGAAAAAATTGTTGTCTCATTACAACTTTCAAAACTTTCCAAGTTGTGGGTTGGTTATCAATGTTTTTCTTACTATGTACACTCCACCAAACAGAAGCACAACCAGTAAATGCTCTAGTGGTAGCTCCTACTCTCTCAAGTTCAGAAAAATCATGATGACTAAAAACTTCTTCTAATTCAAGCTCGCAAGCTAGATATATAGCAGGATTAAATCTACCCTCAAATGATGGTAAAGACATAACCTGACCATATGCTTGTGTGTGTTGTCCCAACTCTCGTGATGGTGAAGATGTGTCCGTCGTGCAAGAACTTCTATCTCCGGAACCTGTCATGATTAGTAGAAACAAGAAACAAAATTCGAGAATAATGTTCCTATGAAGTACTAGGATGTGGTTGTAAAGTGCTCACAGTAAAACAAATATCAATATCTTACAAGTTCTTACCATGCGGCAGGTGGAGATAGGCAACCAGGGTGTCAAATAACTCTGAAGATTGTGTAAAGGGATTGCCAGGGGAACGTACGTATACACGGTGTAGAAATATGTGGAGCTGGGTTGGATATATATGGTAGCAAAAGATTAGCAATAATCAATTCAAAGATGCAATGTTGAATAAACACTCAATGACGGTACGGTGCTGGTCCTAGGCTAGACCGGACTAGAGACGCGAGCCTAGAACACTGATAGGTCATGGTGTAGCACAACTAGCATGAATGAAGGATATTAAGTAGCTCTGGACAGAAAGATATAAGTGAAGATCACAACGGCAGTAAAGATAATGATGAAAAACAACTGCCAAGCAGGATATACAACAACTCTCTCTCCAACTTTCATCTTGAAAAGTTTGAGCCAATTTTTTGATAAATTTTTTCAAAGAATGCTACTAACTCGAGCTTTCCAATGCAAAAAGAATCACTCAATTCCGAATTGATATGAGGAGTCAAAGAATTCTAAAACTCGCCTGAAAAACTGATACAGACTGTATGCGCGAACTTCGGAGGGCAAAAAGACCTATTTAGAAGCTGATTTTGAGGTGCCAAATATTGAACAAGCTTCTGCAACTATTTAGATGCGGCTCGTCGCTAGCTTTCATTTGAGTACTCGAGGAGCCAAACAGGTCTTTGGATCAGGAAGTTATGTCCGTTTTACTGAACAATGCGTAAAACAGATTCCAATCCGGATTCAACTACGAGATTGAGTCTAGTTAGATCCAAAATTTTCTTTTTTTTCTTCTCTCTTTTTTATTCCTCACACTTTTTTCTTCTTTCTATTTTTTTTCTTTGACTTTTTTTTACTTTTTTCTCTTTTTTTTTCTCCGTCTTTTTTTCTCTCTTTTTCCAAAACAAACTAGATGAGATGCAGATTGGATCAAGCGAAGATGTGAACGATCTCAACTATGATTATGACAATGAACATGTTGGAAATATGCCCTAGAGGCAATAATAGAAGGATTATTATTATATTTCCTTGTTCATGATAATTGTCTTTTATTCATGCTATAATTGTATTATCCGGAAATCGTAATACACGTGTGAATACTTAGACCACAACATGTCCCTAGTGAGCCTCTAGTTGACTAGCTCGTTGGTCAACAGATAGTCATGGTTTCCTGACTATGGACATTAGATGTCATTGACAACGGGATCACATTATAAGGAGAATGATGTGATGGACAAGACCCATTCCTAAGCATAGCTCAAAGATCGTGTAGTTCATTTTGCTAGAGCTTTTCCAATGTCAAGTATCTCTTCCTTAGACCATGAGATCGTGTAACTCCCGGATACCGTAGGAGTGCTTTGGGTGTACCAAACGTCACAACGTAACTGGGTGACTATAAAGGTGCATTACAGGTATCTCCGAAAGTGTCTGTTGGGTTGACACGGATCGAGACTGGGATTTGTCACTCCGTATTACGGAGAGGTATCACTGGGCCCACTCGATAGTGCCTCATCATAATGAGCTCAAAGTGACAAAGTGTCTGGTCACGAGATCATGCATTACGGTACGAGTAAAGTGACTTGCCGGTAACGAGACTGAACGAGGTATTGGGATACCGACGATCGAGTCTCGGGCAAGTAACATACCGTTTGACAAAGGGAATAGTATACGGGGTTGCTTGAACCCTCGACATCGTGGTTCATCCGATGAGATCATCGAGGAGTATGTGGGAGCCAACATGGGTATCCAGATCCCGTTGTTGGTTATTGACCGGAGAGCTGTCTCGGTCATGTCTACATGTCTCCCGAACCCGTAGGGTCTACACACTTAAGGTTCGGTGACGCTAGGGTTGTATGAATATGAGTATGCAGCAAACCGAATGTTGTTCGGAGTCCCGGATGAGATCCCGGACGTCACGAGGAGTTCCGGAATGGTCCGGAGGTAAAGAAAACTATATAGGAAGTGCTGTTTCGGCCATCGGGAAAGTTTCGGGGTCACCCGGTATTGTACCGGGACCACCGGAAGGGTCCCGGGGGTCTACCGGGTGGGGCCACCTATCCCAGAGGGCCCCGTGGGCTGAAGTGGGAGGGGAACCAGCCCCTAGTGGGCTGGTGCGCCCCCTTGGCCCCCCCCTGCGCCTAGGGTTGGAAACCCTAGGTGGGGGGGGGGGGCGCACCACTTGCCTTGGGGGCCACTCCACCCCCCTTGGCCGCCGCCCCCCCTTGGGAGATTGATCTCCCACGGCCGCCGCCCCCCTGGGGGCCTATACAAAGGAGGGCAAGGGGGAGGGTAGCCGCACCCTTGTGTCTTGGCGCCTCCCCCCCCCCTGCTACACCTCCTCCTTCTCCCGTAGCAGCTTGGCGAAGCCCTGCCGGAGTTCTGCTGCATCCACCACCACGCCGTCGTGCTGCTGGATCATCATCAACCTCTCCTTCCCCCTTGCTGGATCAAGACGGAGGAGACGTCACCCTGACCGTACGTGTGTTGAACGCGGAGGTGCCATCCGTTCGGCGCTAGGATCTCCAGTGATAGGATCACGACGAGAACGACTACCTCAACCCCGTTCTTTTGAACGCTTCCGCTCGTGATCTACAAAGTGGTATGTAGATGCATCTCCCCTTTCACTCATTGCTTAGATGAACTCATAGATGGATCTTGGTGAAACCATAGGAAATTTTTTATTTTCTGCAACGTTCCCCAACAGTGGCATCATGAGCTAGGTCTATGCGTAGTTCTCTATTGCACGAGTAGAACACAATTTTGTTGTGGGCGTAGATCTTGTCAACTTGCTTGCCGCTACTAGTCTTTTCTTGATTCAGCGGTATTGTGGGATGAAGCGGCCCGGACAGAGCTTACACGTACGCTTACGTGAGACAGGTTCCACTGACTGACATGCACTAGTTGCATAAGGTGGCTAGCGGGTGTCTGTCTCTCCTACTTTAGTTGGAGCGGATTAGATGAAAAGGGTCCTTATGAAGGGTAAATAGAAGTTGACAAAAAATCACATTGTGGTTATTCGTAGGTAAGAAAACGTTCTTGCTAGAACCCAATTGCAGACACGTAAAAGATGCAACAACAATTAGAGGACGTCTAACTTGTTTTTGCAGCAATTGTCATGTGATGTGATATGGCCAGAAGTTGTGATGAATGATGAATGATATATTGTGATGTATGAGATCATGTTCTTGTAATAGGAATCACGACTTGCATGTCAATGAGTATGACAACCGGCAGGAGCCATAGGAGTTGTCTTTATTTTTGTATGACCTGCGTGTCATTGAAGAACGCCATGTAAATTACTTTACTTTATTGCTAAATGCGTTAGCCATAGAAGTAGAAGTAGTCGTTGGCGTGACAACTTCATGAAGACACAATGATGGAGATCATGATGATGGAGATCATGGTGTCATGCCGGTGACGAAGATGATCATGGAGCCCCGAAGATGGAGACCGAAGGAGCTATATTATATTGGCCATATCATGTCACTACTATATAATTGCATGTGATGTTTATTATGTTTTATGCATCTTGTTTACTTAGAACGACGGTAGTAAATAAGATGATCCCTTATAATAATTTCAATAAAGGGTTCCCCCTAACTGTGCACCGTTGCTAAAGTTCGTCGTTTCGAAGCACCACGTGATGATCGGGTGTGATAGATCCTTACGTTCACATACAACGGGTGTAAGAGAGATTTACACATGCAGAACACTTAGGGTTAACTTGACGAGCCTAGCATGTACAGACATGGCCTCGGAACACAGAGACCGAAAGGTCGAACATGAGTCGTATGGAAGATACGATCAACATGGAGATGTTCACCGATGATGACTAGTACGTCTCACGTGATGATCGGACACGGCCTAGTCGACTCGGATCGTGTAGCACTTAGATGACTAGAGGGATGTCTAATCTGAGTGGGAGTTCATTAAATAATTTGATTAGATGAACTTAATTATCATGAACTTAGTCTAAAACTTTTGCAAAATATGTCTTGTAGATCAAATGGCCAACGCTTATGTCAACATGAACTCCAACGCGTTCCTAGAGAAAACCAAGCTGAAAGATGATGGCAGCAACTATTCGGACTGGGTCCGGAACCTGAGGATCATCCTCATAGCAGCCAAGAAAGACTATGTCCTAGATGCACCGCTAGGTGAAGCACCCATCCCAGAGAACCAAGACATTATGAACACTTGGCAATCACGTGCTGATGATTACTCCCTCGTTTAGTGCGGCATGCTTTACAGCTTAGAACCGGGGCTCCAAAAGCGTTTTGAGAAGCACGGAGCATATGAGATGTTCGAGGAGCTGAAAATGGTTTTCCAAGCTCATGCCCGGGTCGAGAGATATGAAGTCTCTGACAAGTTCTATAGTTGTAAGATGGAGGAAAACAGTTCTGTCAGTGAGCACATACTCAAAATGTCTGGGTTGCACAACCGCCTGTCCCAGTTGGAGATCAACCTCCCGGAAGAGGCGGTCATTGACAGAATCCTTTAGTCGCTCCCACCGAGCTACAAGAGCTTTGTGTTGAACTACAATATGCAGGGGATGGTGAAGACCATTCCTGAAGTATTCTCAATGCTGAAGTCAGCAGAGGTTGAAATCAAGAAAGAACATCAAGTGTTGATGGTCAATAAGACCACTAAGTTCAAGAAGGGCAAGGGTAAGAAGAACTTCAAGAAGGACGGCAAAGATGTTGCCGCGCCCGGTAAGCCAGTTGCCGGGAAGAAGTCAAAGAATGGACCCAAGCCTGAGACTGAGTGCTTTTATTGCAAGGGGAAGGGTCACTGGAAGCGGAACTGCCCCAAATACTTAGCGGACAAGAAGGCCGGCAACACTAAAGGTATATTTGATATACATGTAATTGATGTGTACCTTACCAGTACTCGTAGTAACTCCTGGGTATTCGATACCGGTGTTGTTGCTCACATTTGTAACTCACAGCAGGAGCTGCGGAATAAGCGGAGACTGGCGAAGGACGAGGTGACGATGCGCGTCAGGAATGGTTCCAAGGTCGATGTGATCGCCGTCGGCACGCTACCTCTACATTTACCTACGGGATTAGTTTTAAACCTCAATAATTGTTATTTAGTGCCAAGTTTGAGCATGAACATTGTATCTGGATCTCATTTAAATCCGAGAATAATGGTTGTTCTATTTATATGAGAGATATGTTTTATGGTCATGCCCCGATGGTCAATGGTTTATTCTTAATGAATCTCGAATGTAATGTTACACATATTCATAGTGTGAATACCAAAAGATGTAAATTTGATAACGATAGTCCCACATACTTGTGGCACTGCCACCTTGGTGACATTGGTGTCAAGCGCGTGAAGAAGCTCCATGCTGATGGACTTTTAGAGTCTCTAGATTATGAATCATTTGACACATGCGAACCATGCCTCATGGGCAAAATGACCAAGACCCCGTTCTCCGGAACAATGGAGCGAGCAACCAACTTATTGGAAATCATACATACTGATGTGTGTGGTCCAATGAGCACTGAGGCTCGCGGAGGATATCGTTATGTTCTCACTCTCACTGATGACTTGAGTAGATATGGGTATGTCTACTTGATGAAACACAAGTCTGAGACCTTTGAAAAGTTCAAGGAATTTCAGAATGAAGTAGAGAATCAACATGACCGAAAGATAAAATTCTTATGATCGGATCGTGGAGGAGAATATTTAAGTCACGAATTTGGTACACACTTAAGAAAATGTGGAATCGTTTCACAACTCACGCCACCTGGAACACCTCAGCGTAATGGTGTGTCCGAACATTGTAATCGCACTCTATTGGATATGGTGCGATCTATGATGTCTCTTACTGATTTACCGCTATCATTTTGGGATACGCTCTAGAGATAGCTACATTCACTTTAAATAGGGCACCGTCTAAATCCGTTGAGACGACACCGTATGAATTATGGTTTGGGAAGAAACCTAAGCTGTCGTTTCTAAAAGTTTGGGGATGCGATGCTTATGTCAAGAAACTTCAACCTGAAAAGCTCGAACCCAAGTCGGAAAAATGCGTCTTCATGGATACCCTAAGGAAACCATTGGGTATACCTTCTACTTAAGATCCAAGGGCAAGATCTTTGTTGCCAAGAACGGATCCTTTCTGGAAAAAGAGTTTCTCTCGAAAGGAGTAAGTGGGAGGAAAGTAGAACTCGATGAAGTACTACCTCTTGAACCGGAAAGTAGTGCAGCTCAAGAAAATTTTCCTGTGGTGCCTACACCGACTGGAGAGGAAATTAATGATGATGATCAAGGTACTTCTGATCAAGTTGCTTCTGAACTTCGTAGGTCCACAAGGACACGTTCCACACCAGAGTGGTATGGCAACCCTGTCCTGGAAATCATGTTGTTAGACAATGGTGAACCTTCAAACTATGAAGAAGAGATTGCGAGCCCAGATTCCAACAAATGGCTTGAGGCCATGCAATCTGAGATAGAATCCATGTATGAAAACAAAGTATGGACTTTGACTGACTTGCCCGATGATCGGCGAGCGATAGAAAACAAATGGATCTTTAAGAAGAAGACAGACGCGGATGGTAATGTCACCATCTATAAAGCTTGACTTGTCGCTAAGGGTTACCGGCAAGTTCAAGGGATTGACTATGATGAGACTTTCTCTCCCGTAGCGAAGCTTAAGTCCGTCCGAATCATGTTAGCAATTGCCGCATACTATGGTTATGAGATATGGCAGATGGACGTCACAATGGCATTCCTTAACGGGCATCTTAAGGAAGAACTGTATATGATGCAGCCGGAGGGTTTTGTCGATCCTGAGAATGCTAACAAAGTATGCAAGCTCCAGCGATCCACTTATGGGCTGGTGCAAGCATCTCGGAGTTGGAACATTCGCTTTGATGAGATGATCAAAGCGTTTGGGTTTATGCAGACTTATGGAGAAGCCTGCGTTTACAAGAAAGTGAGTGGGAGCTCTGTAGCATTTCTCATATTATATGTAGATGACATACTTTTGATGGGAAATGATATAGAATTCTTGGACAGCATTAAGGCCTACTTGAATAAGTGTTTTTCAATGAAGGACCTTGGAGAAGCTGCTTACATATTAGGCATCAAGATCTATAGGGATAGATCGAGACGCCTCATAGGTCTTTCACAGAGCACATACCTTGATAAGATTTTGAAGAAGTTAAAAATGGATCAGTCCAAGAAAGGGTTCTTGCCTGTATTGCAAGGTGTGAGATTGAGCTCGGCTCAATGCCCGACCACGGCAAAAGATAAAGAAGAGATGAGTGTCATCCCCTATGCCTCAACCATAGGATCTATTATATATGCCATGCTGTGTACCAGACCTGATGTAAACCTTGCCGTAAGTTTGGTAGGAAGGTACCAAAGTAATCCCGACAAGGAACACTAGACAGCGGTCAAGAATATCCTGAAGTACCTGAAAAGGACAAAGGACATGTTTCTCGTTTATGGAGGTGATAAAGAGCTCGTCGTAAAGGGTTACATCGACGCTAGCTTCGACACAGATCTGGATGACTCTAAGTCACAAACCGGATACGTGTATATGTTGAATGGTGGAGCAGTAAGCTGGTGCAGCTGCAAGCAGAGCGTCGTGGCGGGATCTACATGTGAAGCGGAGTACATGGCAGCCTCGGAGGCAGCGCATGAAGCAATTTGGGTGAAGGAGTTCATCACCGACCTAGGAGTCATACCCAATGCGTCGGGGCCGATCAAACTCTTCTGTGACAACACTAGAGCTATTGCCCTTGCCAAGGAGCCCAGGTTTCACAAGAAGACCAGGCACATCAAGCGTCGCTTCAACTCCATCCGTGAAAATGTTCAAGATGGAGAAATAGATATTTGCAAAGTACATACGGATCTGAATGTCACAGATCCATTGACTAAACCTCTCTCGCGAGCAAAACATGATCAACACCAGAACTCTATGGGTGAAAGGATTATTATTATATTTCCTTGTTCATGATAATTGTCTTTTATTCATGCTATAATTGTATTATCCGGAAATCGTAATACACGTGTGAATACTTAGACCACAACATGTCCCTAGTGAGCCTCTAGTTGACTAGCTCGTTGGTCAACAGATAGTCATGGTTTCCTGACTATGGACATTAGATGTCATTGACAACGGGATCACATCATTAGGAGAATGATGTGATGGACAAGACCCATTCCTAAGCATAGCACAAAGATCGTGTAGTTCGTTTTGCTAGAGATTTTCCAATGTCAAGTATCTCTTCCTTAGACCATGAGATCGTGTAACTCCCGGATACCGTAGGAGTGTTTTGGGTGTACCAAACGTCACAACGTAACTGGGTGACTATAAAGGTGCATTACAGGTATCTCCGAAAGTGTCTGTTGGGTTGACACGGATCGAGACTGGGATTTGTCACTCCGTATTACGGAGAGGTATCATTGGGCCCACTCGGTAGTGCATCATCATAATAAGCTCAAAGTGACCAAGTGTTTGCTCACGGGATCATGCATTATGGTACGAGTAAAGTGACTTGCCGGTAACGAGACTGAACAAGGTATTGGGATACCGACGATCGAGTCTCGGGCAAGTAACATACCGTCTGACAAAGGGAATAGTATACGGGGTTGCTTGAACCCTCGACATCGTGGTTCATCCGATGAGATCATAGAGGAGTATGTGGGAGCCAACATGGTTATCTAGATCCCGATGTTGGTTATTGACCGGAGAGCCATCTCGGTCATGTCTACATGTCTCCCGAACCCGTAGGGTCTACACACTTAAGGTTCGGTGACACTAGGGTTGTATGAATATGAGTATGCAGCAAACCGAATGTTGTTCGGAGTCCCGGATGAGATCCCGGACGTCACGAGGAGTTCCAGAATGGTCAGGAGGTAAAGAAAACTATATAGGAAGTGTTGTTTCGGCCATCGGGAAAGTTTCGGGGTCACCCGGTATTGTACCGGGACCACCGGAAGGGTCCCGGGGGTCCACCGAGTGGGGCCACCTATCCCGGAGGGCCCCGTGGGCTGAAGTGGGAGGGGAACCAGCCCCTAGTGGGCTGGTGCGCCCCCCCTTGGCCCTCCTGCGCCTAGGGATGGAAACCCTAGGTGGGGGGGGGGCGCACCACTTGCCTTTGGGGGCACTCCACCCCCCTTGGCCGCCGCCCCCCCTTGGGAGATTGATCTCCCAGGGCCGCCCCCCCTGGGGGCCTATATAAAGGAGGGAAAGGGGGAGGGCAGCCGCACCCTTGTGTCTTGGCGCCTTCCCCCCTGCTACACCTCGTCCTTCTCCCGCAGCAGCTTGGCGAAGCCCTGCCGGAGTTCTGCTGCATCCATCACCACGCCGTTGTGCTGCTGGATCGTCATCAACCTCTCCTTCCCCCTTGCTGGATCAAGACGGAGGAGACGTCATGCTGACCGTACGTTTGTTGAATGCGGAGGTGCTGTCCGTTCGGTGCTAGGATCTCCGGTGATAGGATCACGACGAGAACGACTACCTCAACCCCGTTCTTTTGAACGCTTCCGCTCGCGATCTACAAAGTGGTATGTAGATGCATCTCCCGTTTCACTCGTTGCTTAGATGAACTCATAGATGGATCTTGGTGAAACCGTAGGAAAATTTTTATTTTCTGCAACGTTCCCCAACAGAACGGTGGGTAGAACGTGGTGGAAATTGATGGATGGTTGGTGGACAGCGGAAGGGATAACGATGCAGCGGCGGCGTGACTAATGTGAACAAAACTCGAAACTCTAAGCGAACTAGACACTAAGACCAGCAACTCGACACGACAATGCAACCGATAATTCAATAATGCATACAATGAAAACAAAATTGCAAAGGCTCAGACTGGCTTGGACAAAGGATGAATAGATCTAAATTTTTTTTGTGGCTTTTTCTTGGACAATAGGTAAGAAAATAAATCTAATCTAGGAAAACTGGAAATTCTCACCAAGCAACCTGAAAACTGATACCACTTGATATAGGCGTGGTGTCCCAATCTTTCGATGAGATGATAATTATCGATTTGGTGAAGATGACTTTGATGATCCGACTACAAACGTGCATGATGTTGCGCCTTAGGAATCGCTAAACCAATCTCCTGAGGTTACTGATGATGCCGGAAGCACGATCAGCCTAACCACGATGGTCTATTGCTGCAAGCAATCGAAAAACAAGCAAGAATATGATAAAGCAATCTGAATATCGCGATGATGAAGTATTGATAATGGTGGGGATCCGAAAGTGGTCTTGGTCTGGTCATTGGACACAAACGAAGTACACGAAGTTGCGTTGGCTAACTTTTAACTAATTAAATCCCAAGCAAAAAGGTGCTAGATGGATCTACTTATATAGGAGTAAGGGGT
Source organism: Triticum dicoccoides (assembly GCF_002162155.2). Taxonomy (NCBI): domain Eukaryota; kingdom Viridiplantae; phylum Streptophyta; class Magnoliopsida; order Poales; family Poaceae; genus Triticum; species Triticum dicoccoides. Next base: position 309,323,605 of record NC_041393.1, on the reverse strand, counting down.
GGCGGCCAAGGAGGTGGGATAACGTCCCAAGGCAGCCTAAAACAAACCCTAGGTCGTACAAGGCTCATGCGCCCAAGTGGAGGTGATGCAACACCTTTGGACTTGTTGTTTGACTCAGATTTTGCTGCAGCGTCTGATTGTTTCATTGATATCTCAATGCTCCGGACAAATTTGAAGGTGAATCCAATTGGGATGGAAAGAGCACGAAATCTACTTTCGAACAAAAAAAATCACCCAATTCGGAGTCCGTATGAAAAAGTTGTTGGTATTTTGAGTCAGGTATGTCTGTGCAGTCCGAATATGAATCCAGAAAGTGAGAGACTTGGACTCTATCTTCTCTTGGCCGAAAAGTGACGTGAGAGGACTTTTTGAATAGAATCTAAACTTCTCGTTTTCCCTTATCTTCATATGTGGATTGTACAAATGTCCCATACACCTGCAATTAGACAAAACACAAAAGTGTGTGAAGTATTTTTGTTCTGGATAACATAAATAGATTATTGAATAGTTTGCACTAGAAATCACCTGACAAATATGCATGTATGCAATATTTTTGGTCGTATCCAAGGTAGTCATGTCCTCATCATCCTCCCCTTCTTGAAAATAAAGCCGTCCTCGGCGTTGCTTAATCTGAAATGTGGCTAACAAAAGAGACAATGTGTACATGTTTTATATGAATATGTCATTCATTTTTTACTTCCCTTTGTTTTTGCACATATGACACATGTATGCACGAGTAACTTTCATAGTTCATAAAATATAAAGCAAAAATATTATCACAAGAAGTAGAAGGCATGAAAATATTGCAACTCAGTTTGCACATATAAGTGAAGCTCTTATTCATTTCAAAAGATTGATAATGTTCATCATTAAACCATCCCAACATTGGTGAATAAACCTTACTTGCATCAAATTTACAAGCTACAACATGCTTAAATAAGCAAACATGCAATAAGTCATTCGACACCGAATCATCACCAAGATTAGAGGTCATATCAAAATGATTAAACATTGATTCTTTTGCATCAATAGTTAATTCAATGGGTGCACTCAAAATTGTTGGTATTTCAGTTGTTTGATCACGTGACGCATTCATGACAGTATCAAGATTCTCTAAAATAGGTGATGTGCTCAAATCACCAGGTAACTCAACACATGATGCATTCAAGTTAACTAGGGATGCATCATTCTCATGTGAAGTTATATCATCAATACCTTTACTGTTACCTTGTCGCAAAGACGTAGCTGATGTAGGTACGGATGTTGACAATGCACCATACTCTTGAGATGATGTCGCGCTCACAATCCGAGGTGGGGCTGCTCTAGTAGGTGCAACGGTGGAGGAACCAACCGGCGGTGGTGAGAATGGACTAGAATAGTAGTTGTTGTAGTCACCCAATGCATCCTCCTGTATTTGTCTCTCAATGGTACAAGCGCGAACATACATACCAGTAATACAACGAGGAATATAGTGAAATCTTGCACGGATATCATGGTTTAAACCACCAAAAAAATCTATTCATTGTATCACCCTCAGATTCTTCTATGTCACAATGATGCATATAAGATTTGAACTCTTAGTAGTAAGCATGAACAGTGTTACTCCCTTGTTTTAGTTGTTCCAATTTGCCAAGTAATTCATGACGATAGTAAGGAGGAAAAAATTGTTGTCTCATTACAACTTTCAAAACTTTCCAAGTTGTGGGTTGGTTATCAATGTTTTTCTTACAATGTACACTCCACCAAACAGAAGCACAACCAGTAAATGCTCTAGTGGTAGCTCATACTCTCTCAAGTTCAGAAAAATCATGGTGACTAAAAACTTCCTCTAATTCAAGCTCCCAAGCTAGATAAATAGCAGGATTAAATCTACCCTCAAATGATGGTGATGACATAACCTGACCATATGCTTGTGTGTGTTGTCCCAACTCTCGTGATGGTGAAGATATGTCCGTCGTCCAAGAACTTCTATCTCCGGAACCTGTCATGATTAGTAGAAACAAGAAACAAAATTCGAGAATAATGTTCCTATGAAGTACTAGGATGTGGTTGTAAAGTGCTCACAGTAAAGCAAATATCAATATCTTACAAGTTCTTACCATGCGGCAGGTGGTGACAGGAGACTAGCGGTGTCAAATAACTCCGAAGATTGTGTAAAGGGAATGCCAGGGGAAGGTATGTATACATGGTGTAGAAATATGTGGAGCTGGGTTGGATATATATGGTAGCAAAATATTAGCAATAATCAATTCAAAGATGCAATGTTGAATCAACGCTCAACGATGGTACTGTGCTGGTCCTAGGCTAGACCGGACTAGAGACGCGAGCCTAGAACACTGATGAGGTCACGGCGTAGCACAACTAGCATCAATGAAGGATATTAAGTAGCTCTGGACAGCAAGATATAAGTGAAGATCACAACGGCGGTAAAGATAATGATGAAAAACAACTGCCAAGCAGGATATACAACAACTCTCTCTCCAACTTTCCTCTTGAAAAGTTTGAGCCAATTTTCTGATAACTTTTTTCAAAGAATGCTACTAACTCAAGCTTTCCAATGCAAAAATAATCACTCAATTCCGAATTGATATGAGGAGTCAAAGAATTCTAAAACTGGCCTGAAAAACTAATACAGACTATATGCGCGAACTTCGGAGGGCAACAAGACCTATTTAGAAGCTGATTTTGAGGTGCCAAATATTGAACTTGCTTCTGCAACTATTTAGATGCGGCTCGTCGCTAGCTTTCATTTGAGTACTCGCGGAGCCAAACCGGACTTTGGATCAGGAAGTTATGTCCGTTTTACTGAACAGTACGTAAAACAGATTCCAATCTGAATTCAACTACGAGATTGAGTCTAATTAGATCCGATTTTTGTTTTTTTCTTCTCTCTTTTTTATTCCTCACACTTTTTTCTTCTTTCTCATTTTTTTCTTTTACTTTTTTTTTACTTTTTTCTCTCTTTTTTTCTCCGTCTTTTTTTCTCTCTTTTTCGAAAACAAACTTGATGAGATGCAGATTGGATCAAGCAAAGATGTGAATGATCTCAACTATGATTATGACAATGAATGGTGGGTAGAACGTGGTGGAAATTGAGGGATGGTTGGTGAACAGCGGAAGGGATAACGATGCAGCGGCGACGTGACTAATGTGAACAGAACTCGAAACTCTAAATGAACTAGACACTAAGACCGGCAACTCGACACGACAATGCAACCGATAATTCAATAATGCATACAATGAAAATAAAATTGCAAAGGCTCAGACTGGCTTGGACAAAGGATGAATAGATCTAACTTTTTTTGTGGCTTTTTCTTGGACAATAGGTAAGAAAATAAATCTAATCTAGGAAAACTGGAAATTCTCATCAAGCAACCTGAAAACTGATACCACTTGATATAGGCGTGGTGTCCCGATCTTTCGATGAGATGATAATTATTGATTTGGTGAAGATGACTTTGATGATCCGACTACAAACGTGCACGACGTTGCGCCTTAGGAATCGCTAAACCAATCTCCTGAGGTTACTGATGATGCCGGAAGCACGATCAGCCTGACCACGAAGGTCTATTCCTGCAAGCAATCAAAAAACAAGCAAGAATATCATAAAGCAATATGAATATCACGAATATTTATGAAGTATTGATAATGGTGGGGATCCGAAAGTGGTCTTGGTCTGGTCGTTGGACACAAACGAAGTACACGAAGTTGCGTTGGCTAACTTTTAACTAATTAAATCACAAGCAAAAAGCTACTAGATGGATCTACTTATATAGGAGTAAGGCGTGGCGGCCAAGGAGGTGGGAGAACGTCCCAAGGCAACCTAAAACCAACCCTAGGTCATACAAGGCTCATGGGCCCAAGTGGAGGTGATGCAACACCTTTGGACTTGTTATTTGACTCGGATTCTGTTGCATTGTCTGATTGTTTCATTGATATCTCAACGCTCCAGACGAATTTGAAGGTGAATCCAATTGGGTTGGAAAGAGCACAAAATCTACTTTCCAACAAAAAAATCACCCAATTCGGAGTCTGTATGCAAAAGTTGTTGGCATTTTGAGTCAAGTATGTCTGTGCAATCCGAATTTGAATCCAGAAAGTGAGAGACTTGGACTCTATCTTCTCTTGGCCCAAAAGTGACGTGAGAGGACTTTTTGAATAGAACCTAAACTTCTCCTTTTCCCTTATCTTCATATGTGGATTGTACAAATGTCCCATACACCTGCGATTAGACAAAACACAAAAGTGTGTGAAGTATTTTTGTTCTGGATATCATAAATAGATTATTGAATAGTTTGCACTAGATATCACCTGACAAATATGCATGTATGCAATATTTTTGGTCGTATCCAAGGTAGTCATGTCCTCATCACAATCCGAGCACATGCGAAAACTACCATCTTGCTTGGGCACAAGTATAACTGGAATGGCACAAGGGCTTAAGCTTTCACGTACATGTCCGTTGTCAATTAGTTTTTGTACTTGCCGTTGGATCTCCTTAGTTTCTTCGGGGTTGACACGGTATGGAGCTTTGTTTGGTAGAGATGCTCCCGGGATGAAGTCGATTCGGTGCTCAATGCCTCGTAGTGGAGGTAGCTCATCGGGGAAACCATGTTAGAATTCCTATAAAAGAGAAGAGAACACTAAAGGTAGATCGTGAGAGGTGTTAGTTTTTGGTGCCCCATCCTTGCACACAAGGACAAAGTGGAAAACACTCGATGGGTTCTCACACACTTCTCTCATCTCACTTTTGGTGGCAAATAGGACGAAGTTTTCCTTTTCGCTCATCGTGGAGGCACTAGGTTTTGGCTTCTGGCTCTCACTCTCTTTTGGGTGGATCACTTTCTCACTCTTATCTCCATGATGGATGGCTTTCTTGTCGGCTATCACTTGACTAGGAGACATAGCTCGTAGCACATACTCCTTCCCTTTCATCTTGAAGCTATAGTGATTGGTACGCCCATTGCGGATGACGCCGCGGTCGAATAGCCATGGTCGACCAAGAAGGAGGTGGAAAACGGACATCGGGACGACATCACACTCCAAAGTGTCCTCATATGCTCCAATTTTGAAGGAAACCTTGACCGTATGCTCAACCTTTATAGTGCCGGAATCGCTTAGCCATTGGACCTTGTATGGGTGCGGGTGCTTCATCTTGACCAATTGTAGCTTGGAGCATAGTTCTTCACTTTCCAAGTTGTGACAACTACCTCCATCGATGATGACCTTGACGAACCTTCCATTGATGCCGGCCTTTGTGTGGAAGATGTGGCATCTTTGGTCTTCGTCTTGTTGATGTTGAAGAGTTAAGACTTTGGAGACAACGAGAGCGGGGCTCGAATCGTCATGACAAAAGACTTGATCATCTTCATCCTCGTTCACGCGCCGGTGCATGGCCACTTGCTCAAGGGCTTCCATCTCCTCTTCACTCATGGAGTCATAGGTTCCATCGTCGTTGAGGATCATGGTGCGCTTGTTGGTGCATTGAAAGGACTTGTAGCCTCGGCCGCCGCAAGTGAAACACTTGAAGGAGCTTGTCTTGACGGTCTCATCAGTTGGAGTAGATGATGAAGCGCGCGGCTTGAAGTTGCTTGTAGTAGGAGGAGGACGCCTTGAGGTTGTCGAAGTTTTCTTGTAACTTGACTTGTCATCGTTTCTTGTAGATGGCTTGGGTGAGGTAGAAGTTGGAGGAGTCGTAGAATCTTGGTTGCTGGAGAAGACGTAGGTCTTGGATGAGTACTTGGCGTATTGAAGTCATCTTGCAATTGATGTTCCGCTTTGGTAGCTTGATGCACGAGCTCAATGAGGTTGGAGTAGGGTTGGAAGTCAGCAATCTTCTTGATGGGATGGTTGAGGCCATTCAAGAAGCATACCATAGTTTTCTCATCATCTTCCTTGACATTGGCTCGTATCATGATTATCTCCATTTACTTGTAGTATTCTTCAACACTCTTTGTTCCTTGCTTGAGTAGTTGGAGCTTCTTGAAGAGATCGCGGTTGTAGTAGGTGGGCACAAAACATGCTCCATTGACATCTTTCATTTGAGCCCAAGTGGTGATTGGTGGTTCACCTCTTGCTTCTCGACGCTCAAGGACTTGTTCCCACCATATGAGCACATAATCTTGGAACTCAAGGGATGCCATAGCAATCTTCTTCTCTTCCTCATAGTTGGGCAAAGGAAACATTTTGTCGACCTTCAATGCCCATGATAGGTACTCTTCGGGATCATTGCTTCCATTAAACTTGGGCATGGTGAACTTTAGCTTGCCATAGCGTTGCTCTTCATTGTGTTGTTGTCGTGGTTGATGATGACACCCTTGACGTGGAGGATAATCAACCTCATGTTGCTCTTGCCGTGGAGGATGTCCATAGTCATCTTGCTCTTGTTGAACTTGAGGTTGTGGAGGAGCTTGTCGAGCTTGAGGAGGAGGTGGGGGAACTTGATGTTGCACTCTTGGTTGGTAGTTCCGCTCTTGGATTTCTTCTCGAAGTGCTTCCTCTTGATTGCGCCTATCGTGGTTGCGCTTGGCAATGGCTTGACTTGATTCTTGAAGGGCACGTTGCGCCTCAAGAGCTTGTGCTTCACGTTGTCGTTGTTCAAGATGTTGAGCCTCGGCGTCTTGTTCCTCTTGATGTTGACGTGCTCGTTCTTCCTCTAGGCGCCATTGACATTGTCGTTCTTGAACTTGTGCAAAAGGATCTTCGTGTGGTTGAGGACGATGTACTTGCTCGTTGACTTGCTCTTGCGGATGATTGCCGTGTAGAGGATTGCGAGATGCATGGCGGTCTTGACGCGCGGCTCATTGAAGAGTGTTCAATGTCGGTGTACTTGATCCCGAGAAGGTGTCGTCGGAGTGTCGACTTGAGTGGCTCCGTCTTGAGTATGAAGAAGTGGAAGGAGGGCGGTTCACCAACAAGGCACGGATCTCGTCCATTCTTGCATCGTTCTCTTGCTTGTGAGCGTCGAGCTTGTTGTCGAAGTAGTCTCTTGTACGTTACGCGGAGATTCGCAAGTCGGTGGCAAGATTGTCGATGCGGTCAATCATTGCTTGTTTCTCTTGATGCAACGCTCGTTGTGCACCAAAGAGGTGGCTCTTGGTGACGAATGATGACATGTCGTCTTCTTGCTCGATGAATAGTGGGTTGGTAGAAGAACTTGGCCTATCCATCATACCAAGAAGAATGTGAGTGGGAGAAAGACAAGAACTTATACAAAATGTACCTTGATCGATGTTGAAGATGGATCAAGATCACTCAAATGCGGACAATGAAATAGCACAATTGTTACCAATTCTTGTCGGTTCTCACACCTACACAAGTAAAAGCTTATGGTGGAGCTTGGTTAGGATGGTGGCACAAAATTTGATGCAATTGTAAGTGAGCTTCAATAATGTTGGAAAAGATTCACAAATTCGCAAATGCAACAAGTAGACCAAGCAAGTAGTGGTACACGGAAACACACGCGCAAATAGATAAGTGGGATTGTGCAAACCAAAATTGAGCCAAAATCCGGAGTCCATGAAAATGCTCTTGTTGCATAATACTAGAGAGACGCTAGCACGATTGCACAATAGGCGGATACGTAACTTGTGCACAACCTACTAGGCAAAAATGCAATGACCTCTATCCCAAGTATGCTATATGTATGGTATTTCAGTGATATGATCCTAGATGATCGGATATGACAATCTTAATGTAGTATGATGCTATGGTACTTGCTTATAAGCTCTTTGCTTATCTTTCCCTCTTTGCTTAAAAGCTTGTTTGGCTCTTTCACTTTTGAGCTCTTTTCTCATGCAAAACTTCACGAACCCAGATAGCAATTGTGTATGCGATGATAACTTTGTGACACAAAAGATGATACCAAGATATGCACCACTATGATATGGTATGTATGCTATGGAGTATGATCACTAATGTGCACAAGTCACGTTTCCGGCAATACTCAATGGCTAGTCTCAATGGGTAAGCAACGCAAAAGTCACTATGTGGTTATCAATGCAAATGGCATGGAAAGGCAAAGATATCATCGAGGTTACTGTCCTTGGCGATGATGAGTCCTTAGCGAATATGAGCGGTGGTGATGTTCACATCGAACCGTACCTATATAGACGAAACACAATAGGACACGGGAACCACAACTCAAATTCTCAAATACCAAAATCAACAATGGTGGTAGCGGAAAGCGGTGGTGGTATAGCGGATAATGTGGTGAAAGCCCTAGGAAAAGATGCCAAAGTTCAGAAACTTTTATGGTGTCTATTGATGTTGGCTCCTATCTAGGTGGATGGGGGGATGTCAATAGCTTCTCAACGAGCTAAAGAACGCGAGAATCGGACTCCGGATGTGGAAGTTACGGTGAAAACATTGAAACTCAGAACGCTGAAACTGGGATCGGCGGTAGTACCGCTTGTGGGGCGGTAGTACCACTTGTGAGGGCAGAAGTACCCCTGGTGTCGGGATTGTTCGCAAAATCTGGATCGTGGCGATTTTGGGGCGGAAAAGGATGATTTCGAGGGCAAAATTGGATGGATTTCATGGATGGAAAGTGGGAAAACTTGGGGAGATGCTAGATCCACTCGAAACCAAGAAAATCCACGGATCAAATCCAACAATACTTCATCACACCAACAACTCACAAAAAAAATTGGGGCTATTTTTGGTGGGGATTTTCGGATTTATGACGAAAACAACAAAATCAAGCTAGATAACACGGGGTAGGGGCTCTAAAAACGTGATCAACGTGGCTCATGATACCAAGATGATGTAGGGTAGAACCCTAGAGGCCGATCTTTCACGTTTGGAGAGGATCCCTACAAGGAACATGAAGAACATGAGGAGGGGAATGAAGGGGAAACAAGAACAAAGTCACACATGTGCTAGATCATCGAAACCTAAGAGAGTACAAGATACAAATCCAACACGGGATGATACATAGGGTAACCGGTTCTTCTCTACGAGGAGGTCTTGAAGATGGTCCTCTCCGGATGGAGGTCTTGAATCCAGGTGGATCTTCTCTGAAGAGGTGTCGGTCCCTCACGAGGAGTAGATCCGGATGGATGAGCGAGGCTCTATCTCACAAATGAGCTAAATCAACGTTAACCCTAGCTAGGATGAGATGGTGGAGTATATATAGTCTAAGTCCACGAAGGGGTAAGTGAGAGTGGGATACATGGGCCCTAGGCCCGATCTCTGCGCACAGGCAGGGCGGTTGTACCAGCCATCGGGCGGTAGTACCGCTTGTTGGCGGTAGTGCCGCTTGGACTGGGCGGTAGTACTGGACCCGGGTCGTGCGAACACACGCATTTGTCGGGTTGTGCGGTAGTGGAGTGCGGCAGTGGAGAGCGGTAGTACTGCTTGTCGGCGGTAGTACTGCTTGCAGGCGGTAGTACCGCTTGTTCTGTAGCGGGCGGATCTTCTTCATGCTCTTGATGTCCCTCCCGCACCGTAGCTTCTTCTAGGCTGGTTCCTTGGTACCTAAGCACACAAAGCATCTTCGTTTGAGGTAGTAGCCATGTCTCAAGTTGGTCATATGTGATATCACTAAGGAAGGAAGTCACCTCATACTCGAGAGCTCTAGCACGTGCCCGTGTCATGGGTCCTCTTGGATCTTGGTGAGACGATGGTAAGTGCATGGGGATGACCATAGGATGCTCCGCATCACATCGCTTCCCTACCATTTTGTGTGCGGTCGTGGGCAGCGAGGAACTTAGCGCGGTGGGATGCCATCGCTTCCTTACCAGTTAGTGTGCGGCGTGGTGGCATGAACAACACTTGGTGAGAGCTCTGGGCGGAGTGGCCGGACAACCGTACATACTTGCATTGGTTTGTCAAGATCTCAAGGAGACAAGACGAAGGAAATTTTGATTCCCCTTCAATCCTGTTCATTTATTACCGAGTAAAATGCATTGGCGGTCAACGAACTTGTCTCGATAGCTCACTTTGATCATTGTATATGAGATGGTGATTATACGGTCACATGCTCAGCGTATAGCTCCGTATTTGTCTGATTGACCAGTCAAATAGTTCGCATGCACCTCATCAGCTCGTGTTCTGTATCTATCTATTTTTCTGGGCCTACCTATCAGTGGAGAAAGAAATAAAAACCAAAATTATGCGTATGTGAGTCATCAAACCACGGACTCGTCGCTGCAATGCACACTCGTTAGCCAAATGAAAATGAAATACTTTGCATTAAATGCACAAACCGATTTTTTATATATTATACGTGATGCAAACATTAGTGCACACCGTCCATAGATGCAAGTAGCATGTACGCGTGTAGACACTCACGCTCACTCTGTCAAACCATGCTAATGCATGCTAGTCGCCCTCTCAGTTAAAGTCCTGCTCATGGCGCAACGCAAATGACGAGCCCATCACCTGCGCGCCCCGGCGGTCTCGCAAAAAAAAGACGTTTGCAGGCGGCCTCCACGAACACCGAGCATGTATTCACCTGAATCAACACCAACGTCATACTCGTGCTTGGGCGTCGAGTTTCTCGACATTAGCCATGGCTCTGCACACGACGCGACGACGTGACTCGGCGCCTTGCTCATGTATATCATCCATCACAACGACAATCTATGAAATGACCTAGCTAGAGAGGGTACTATGGTACCTATATATGTGTCGTGAGCGACCGATCATAGTGCCACTGCACACGAGTATGTGTTTGATCGATTCGTCCATTATTCGGAAGTTATGCGTTGTTGTGTGGTGTGTAATGGTGGTTGTGAAGGCTAGCTGGCGACAAGAGTGGTTGCATGGATGCTTGGTTGTCCATACGTGCCGCATAAGCTTCAAAGGCTCGTCATCCATGAGTTCACATTTTACCACCACGGCAGCGTCTGACCGCCCTGGCCTACAGAAACCCCTCCCATTGATAGCGTGCACTTCCCGCCTAAAACGGTCACCATGGATCCAGAACGTCAATGCCGCATTCACGCCTGATGTGACCTCTCACTGGCGTCGGCATTGCAGCAGCGTGACTGCCGAGAGAGCGCCACCCGCGCGGCATCCCGATGTAAGCGACTGCTTGATGACCCACAAGTATAGGGGATCTATCATAGTGCTTTCGATAAGTAAGAGTGTCGAACCCAACGAGGAGCAGAAGGAAATGACAAGCGGTTTTTGGTAATGTATTCTCTGCAAGCATTGAAATTATTGATAATAGATAGTTTTGTGATAAGATAATTCATAACGGGTAACAAGTAACAAAGGTAACTACGGTGCAGAAAGGTGGCCCAATCCTTTTTGTAGCAAAGGATAAGCCTGGACAAATTATTATATGAAGCAAAGTGCTCCCAGGGACACATGGGAAATATTTTCAAGCTAGTTTCATCATGCTCATATGATTTGCGTTCGTTACTTTGATAATTTGATATGTGGGTGGACCGGTGCTTGGGTGTTGTACTTACTTGGACAAGCCTCCCCCTTACGTTTAACCCCTCTCGCAAGCATTCGCAACTACGAAAGAAGAATTAAGGTAAATCTAACCATAGGATGAAACATATGGATCCAAATAAGCCCTTACGAAGCAATGAATAAACTAGGGTTTAAGCATCTGTCACTCTAGCAACGCATCATCTACTTATAACTTCCAAATGCTTTCCCCTATGATAGAGGCAAAGGTGTCCCGTCTTTCGATGAGATGGTGGATTTCGCTTTGGTGGAAGTCGACTTTGACGATCCGACTACGAACGTGCGAGGACGTCGCGCCTTAGCAATCGCTAAACCAACTCCGAGAGGTTATTGACCACGCCGGAGCACGATCAACCTGACCACGAGGGTCTGTTTCCTGCGAGCAAACGAAGAACAAGCAAGAAACGAAGATTGCAATCTGGATATTGCGAATATAAGATGAAAGCTTTATTGATCAAGGTGGGGTTCTGTGACGCCTTTGTCTGGTCGTTGAACACAAACGTAGTACGCGAAGTTGCAGCTATGGCGAACTTTTAATCTAAACAAAACCCAAAGTCTAAACGATGCCCTAAGGGCTGTATATATGGAGGAAGAGGGGGGGAATTTCGTGGCCCTTGGTGGAGGGGTCCGAAATCAACCCTATCTCTTGTTTCCCCACACATACGGACTCTAAAAATAGCCTATACTTATGTATTTCGAAATTACATGGGCCTGGCCCAATAATAAGGTGACGCAGCACCTAAAATAGCCTCGGGACGAAATTTATGAAGTGGCATCTTGTATATTTCGTCCAAGGCTTCATGCACCCATTATGGTGGCTTCAAAGTCCTGAAATCATCACTTGTAACTCCGTTCTTGTTCCCCTTGCGCATGCCATCATCTCCATGCTTGTTCTTGCTCCAATGTTCATCCTTCTCCAAGCTAGGCCCTTCATTTGTAAGCAAAACAAATGTATCCAATTTAGGCAGCATCATATTCTCATGAACATTAAAATCATTACCAAGAAACGAAAGTACTGGTAATTTAGTTGGCGTGCACGAGCTCTAGTAATTGGTCCAGTATGTATAGCAGCAGGGGCTGTGGGTGTAACAATTGTATTGATGTCCTCATCATCCTCCCCTTCTTGAAATGAAGTCGTCCTCGACGGAAGTTCATCTTCCTCACCCAAATAAGGCTTCAAATCTGCAATGTTAAAAGTGGGACTAACCCCAAAATCTGCAGGCAGCTCAAGTTTATATGCATTATCATTTATTTTCTCTAACACCTTAAAGGGACCATCAGCACGTGGCATTAACTTTGATTTGCGCAAATCAGGAAATCTATCCTTACGCAAATGTAACCAAACAAGATCTCCAGGTGCAAACACAACATGTTTTCTACCCTTATCTCCAGCAAGTTTATATTTAGCATTCATACGCTCAATGTTTTCCTTAGTTAACTCATGCATTTTTAAAATCAATTCAGCACGTTGTTTAGCATCAAAATTAACCTTCTCCGAAGATGGAAGAGGCAACAAATCAATAGGTGCACGAGGTAGGAAACCATACACAACTTCAAAAGGGCACATCTTAATAGTGGAATGCAATGAACGATTATAAGCAAATTCAATATGAGGCAAGCATTCCTCCCACATTTTCTTATTATTCTTCAAAACAGCCCTAAGCATAGTAGACAACGTTCTATTGACTACTTCAGTTTGTCCATCAGTTTGGGGGTGACAAGTAGTACTAAAAAGCAGTTTAGTCCCCAACTTAGCCCATAAACATCTCCAAAAGTGGCTAAGAAATTTAGTATCACGATCTGAAACAATAGTATTTGGCACACCATGCAAGCGAATAATTTCACGAAAGAACAAATCAGCAACATTAACAGCATCATCGCTTTTATGACATGGTATAAAGTGTGCCATTTTCAAGAATCTATCCACGACAACAAATATGCTATCCCTCCCCTTCTTTGTTCGAGGTAAACCTAAAACAAAGTCCATAGATATATCCTCCCAAGGAACACTAGGTACAGGCAAAGGCATATATAAACCATGAGGATTGAGTCGTGACTTAGCTTTTTGACATGTAGTGCATCGAGCAATAAAACGCTCAACATCCCGTCTCATCTTTGGCCAAAAGAAATGTGTAGCAAGTACGTCCTCCGTCTTCTTCACGCCAAAATGTCCCATTAATCCTCCTCCATGCGCTTCCTGCAACAATAAAAGACGAATGGAGCTAGCTGGAATGCATAGCTTGTTAGCACGAAACACAAATCCATCGTTAACGACAAACTTGTTCCACATTCTTCCTTCTTTACAATTCTGCATTACATCTTTAAAATCAGCATCATGCACATATTGATCTTTGATGGTCTCCAAACCAAATATTTTGAAGTCAAGTTGTGAAAGCATAGTATAGCGACGAGACAATGCATCAGCAATAACATTTTCTTTTCCCTTCTTGTGTTTAATGACATAAGGGAAAGTCTCAATGAATTCAACCCATTTAGCATGTCTACGATTCAGTTTAGCTTGACTTTTAATATGTTTCAAAGATTCATGATCAGAATGTATAACAAATTCTTTGGGCCATAAATAATGTTGCCATGTTTCTAAAGTCCGAACAAGAGCATATAATTCTTTATCATAAGTAGAATAATTCAGACTAGGCCCACTCAATTTTTCAGAAAAGTATGCAACGGGTTTGCCATCTTGTAATAACACACCTCCTAATCCAATTCCACTAGCATCACATTCAAGCTCAAAAGTCTTATTAAAATCAGGAAGTTGGAGTAAAGGAGCATGTGTGAACTTATCTTTCAATACGGATAAGGCTTCTTCCTGTGCGGTACCCCAAAGAAAAGGCACATCTTTCTTTGTAAGCTCATTGAGAGGTGCAACAATGGTGCTGAAATCTCTCACAAAACGCCTATAGAATCCAGCGAGGCCAAGAAAACTCCTCACGTGTGTGACCGTCTTGGGCTGCGGCCAACTCTCAATAGCTTCAATCTTGGCTTTATCAACTTCAATTCCCTGTGGAATAACAACATAGCCAAGAAAAGATACTCGGTCGGTGCAAAAGGTGCACTTCCCAAGGTTACCAAACAAACGTGCATCACGTAGAGCAATAAAAACATCACATAAATGTTCCAAATGTTCTTCCAAAGATCTGCTATAAATCAATATGTCATCAAAGTAAACTACCACAAATCGTCCAATGAAAGCACGTAAAACTTCGTTCATTAATCTCATGAAAGTACTAGGTGCATTAGTTAACCCAAAAGGCATGACTAACCACTCATATAATCCAAACTTAGTTTTAAATGCTGTTTTCCATTCATCTCCCAATTTCATACGAATTTGATGGTAGCCACTACGCAAATCAACTTTGGAAAATATTGTAGAGCCACTCAATTCATCAAGCATATCATCTAGCCTAGGAATAGGATGACGATAACGAATAGTAATATTATTAATGCCTCTACAATCAACACACATACGTGATGTACCATCCTTTTTCGGCACTAGAATAATAGGAACAGCACAAGGACTAAGGGATTCGCGTATATAACCTTTGTCGAGAAGCTCTTGTACTTGACGCATAATCTCCTTCGTCTCCTCTGGATTGGTACGGTATGGTGCACGGTTTGGCAGTGAAGCACCGGGAATTAAGTCAATCTGATGCTCAATCCCTCGAATAGGCGGTAATCCCGGTGGCACGTCTTGTGGAAAGACGTCCGCGAACTCCTGCAAAATGTTAGTGACAGCAGGAGGCAAAGAGGAAGGCACGTCCTCGAATGAAAATAATGCCTCTTTGCAAACAAAAGCATAGCAAACAGATTTGCTGAAATCTAGCTCATCAATATCAGATTTGGTGGCAAATAAACATGCACTTTTCAATTTAATTTCAGAAGCAACACTAGATGGTTTATTATTAGGCTTCATTTGTTGCTCAAATTCTTTTGCCACAATCTGATTTTCACTCTTATTCGTCTCCTGTTTTGCTTTATTAGCTCTATTAATATCATCTTTCAAAATGGAATCAGGAGTCATAGGAAGCAAAGTAATATTTTTATCCTTATGAACAAGAGTATAGTGATTGTTTCTACCATGGTGTACATAATTTTTATCAAATTGCCATGGTCTACCAAGTAATAAGGAACATGCTTGCATAGGTACCACATCACAATCAACATAATCAGCATATGTAGAGATACTAAAATGCACACGAACAGTACGTGTTACCTTAACCTTGCCGCTGTTGTTGAACCATTGGATGTAGTAAGGATATGGATGTGGTCTTGTGGTGAGAGAAAGCTTCTCCACCATCTCCATGCTAGCCAAGTTGTTGCAGCTCCCTCCGTCTATTATGACGCGCACAGAACGTTCCTTCACAACTCCTTGGTATGGAACAAATTGTGCCTCTGATTTTGCTCAGCTTGTGTGACCTGCACACTCAAAACACGTTGAGCAACTAAACATTCATACCTGTCAGCGTCTTCAGGAGCCATGTATTGCGTCTCATGATCAGAATCATCTCCACCATGTTCTTCACGTGTAATAAGAGCCAAAGTCTCCTCATCATAGTCACTAGCGGACTCATATCCACCATCCGCGGTAGCAATCATCACACGCGGAGATTTGCATTCTCTCGCATAATGACCTCCTCCCTTACAACGACGACAAATAATATCACTTGTGTGCCCTGTTGATGCCATGGAAGAAGAAGAACGCTGTGCAGGCCCCGCAGGTGCGCTCTTGGCAGATAATGGTGGTTGTGCCTGTTTTCTTGTATCACGGCTGGAGGTGGCACCAGATGGAGGTGCTGGTGCAGTTGAAGTAGAAGATGCACGTGGTGTCCATGATGAAGGCCGGCCTGCAGAAAAGTTAGTTCGCCCCAATGCTTGTCGATCCTGCACTTCACGTTCAGCTTTACAAGCAAGATGGAATAAACGAGTGATATTAGTATACTCCTTATAGTCTAGAATGGTCTGAATCTCTCTATTTAATCCACCCAGAAAACGTGCAAGCATAGCTTCATTCTCCTCAACAATACCACATCTAATCATTCCAGTTTGTAATTCCTGATAATATTCTTCTACAAAAATTTTCCCTTGTCTTAAACGCTGCAATTTTTGAAGCAATTCACGTTGATAATATGGTGGAACCCAACGCGTACGCATAGCAGTTTTCAAAGCAGCCCAAGTAGTTGGAATAGGATATAATCTACAATGTTCAGACCACCATACACATGCAAAACTAGTGAAAGCACAAACGGCAGCAGCAACTCGTCTCTCCTCAGGATATTGTAAACATGTAAATCGTTGTTCAGTTTCTAACTCCCAAGTAAGATATATATCAGGAACATATCTACCCTCAAATGGTGGAATATTCAATTTCAGTTTAGGAATATGGACATCATCTCGTACCTGAGGTGGTGGTGCAGGCCTACCATTACGAATATATACCTGAGGTCGACCTGCTGGTGGTGGTACAGGTGGCTGCACGTAGTGTTGATATTGATCAACCTCATCCTCATAATCTGCCACATAATCATCCTCCTCCGCATCAGCAGCAGGAGCCACAGAAGTATCAACAGCAGCACCAACAGTTTGGCCAAACGCAAGAGGAACACGGCTTGCTCGGCGGAGGTCTGCTTCGCGACGTGGAGGTAGTCGTTGTTGTTGTTGTTGGAGAGGTGCGTTAGGTGCAGCGGGTGGTGGTGGTGGAAGACGCGCGAGCAATTCATTAAACTTGTTATCGAGCTTTGTTTCGAACGTCTTCTCAAGGCCAGTGATCTTCTCCATGGCCTCTTCAAAATTGTTCAGCACATCTTGCACCTGTTCAGTCATCATTTGCTGAAACTTATCATGAAGCTCCTTGTTCGATAAATTCTCCCAGTCAATCTCGTCGTCTTGTGATCCTGGCATGGTTAGCAGCAATAGAAACACACAAGAATATGATCCTACAGACTACGAACAAGTGGTGGTGGTGGGTGTCACAAATCCGTCAAGCAAATCTCAAATTCTTACCAGTTCTTACCCAGCAGCAGGCGGTGATCGGCAACCGTTGTAGTCAAAAACTCTCAAAGCTTGGATAGAGCGATTACCAGGGAGAGTCAAACGCACGACGTAGATGTATGTGGAGCTGGGAAGGCTTATAATATGGTAGCAAAAAGGGTCAGCAATAATCAATTCAGAGATGCAAAGTTGAATAAACGCTCAACGACGGTACTGTGCTGGTCCTAGCCTAGACTGTGCTAGAGACGCGAGCCTAGAACACTAACAAAATCACGGCGCGGCACGTAAACAAGGGAAAAGCACACTCTGGATTTTTTTTTCGCTCTTTTTTTTTGCGCTCTTTTTCTTTGCGCTGTTTTTTTTTGCGAAAAATCACTATAATGGCGAGTGTCTCAAAACTCTTCTTAGCTCAAACTGACAGGATGGGCAAGAAATTTTTTCGACCAAATTTTTTTTTTGACTGCCCGGACCCAAAAACTGGAAACGGGTCAAAAAAAACTTCCTAAAATGGCACCTGTCTCAAAACACTCAGAAACACCTAAAAATAGGATAGCCAGAAATTTTTTCGAAAAATGCGTTTTCGAAAAATTTTGGGCCTAAACGGAGCGTGGCTACCCGACTCTTTTTTTTTTCCGAAACCTACTCCGGCAAGGAAACACGAATCGGAAACTCGATGGATCTCGAAAACAACCCTAATAAGCAAGGAACTCGGATTGGTGGTGGATATATGGTGGTGGTAGATGGCAGCGGTGGTGGTAGCGGTGGTAGTATATGGATATGGATCGGTGGTGGTATATGGACACGGATTGGTGGTGGTATATGGATACGGATTCGGAGCGGTGGCGGATAAGCGGTGGTGGTAGATGGCAGGGGCGATGATGATGGTGCGGCGGCGGCGTGACAACTTATGACCAGAACTCGAAACTCTAAAAGACTAGACTCTAAGACCAGCAACTAGACACGACGATGCAACCGCAAATTCAACAAAGCAAAACACTAAAAAGATTATGCAAAGGCTCAGATTGGTTCGGATATGATGAACTAACCCTAATTTTTTTTGTGGCTTTTTCGTGGACTATAGGTATGAAGAACAGACTCGATCTAAACTACGAAAAACTGTAAAATCTCACCGAGCAACCTGGAAATCTGATACCACTTGATAGAGGCAAAGGTGTCCCGTCTTTCGATGAGATGGTGGATTTCGCTTTGGTGGAAGTCGACTTTGACGATCCGACTACGAACGTGCGAGGACGTCGCGCCTTAGCAATCGCTAAACCAACTCCGAGAGGTTATTGACCACGCCGGAGCACGATCAACCTGACCACGAGGGTCTGTTTCCTGCGAGCAAACGAAGAACAAGCAAGAAACTAAGATTGCAATCTGGATATTGCGAATATAAGATGAAAGCTTTATTGATCAAGGTGGGGTTCTGTGACGCCTTGGTCTGGTCGTTGAACACAAACGAAGTACGCGAAGTTGCAGCTATGGCGAACTTTTAATCTAAACAAAACCCAAAGTCTAAACGATGCCCTAAGGGCTGTATATATGGAGGAAGAGGGGGGAATTTCGTGGCCCTTGGTGGAGGGGTCCGAAATCAACCCTATCTCTTGTTTCCCCACACATACGGACTCTAAAAATAGCCTATACTTATGTATTTCGAAATTACATGGGCCTGGCCCAATAACAAGGTGACGCAGCACCTAAAATAGCCTCGGGACGAAATTTATGAAGTGGCATCTTGTATATTTCGTCCAAGGCTTCATGCACCCATTATGGTGGCTTCAAAGTCCTGAAATCATCACTTGTAACTCCGTTCTTGTTCCCCTTGCGCATGCCATCATCTCCATGCTTGTTCTTGCTCCAATGTTCATCCTTCTCCAAGCTAGGCCCTTCATTTGTAAGCAAAACAAATGTATCCAATTTAGGCAGCATCATATTCTCATGAACATTAGAATCATTACCAAGAAACGAAAGTACCTGGTAATTTAGTTGGCGTGCACGAGCTCTAGTAATTGGTCCAGTATGTATAGCAGCAGGGGCTGTGGGTGTAACAATTGTATTGATGTTCTCATCATCCTCCCCTTCTTGAAATGAAGTCGTCCTCGATGGAAGTTCATCTTCCTCACCCAAATAAGGCTTCAAATCTGCAATGTTAAAAGTGGGACTAACCCCAAAATCTGCAGGCAGCTCAAGTTTATATGCATTATCATTTATTTTCTCTAACACCTTAAAGGGACCATCAGCACGTGGCATTAGCTTTGATTTGCGCAAATCAGGAAATCTATCCTTACGCAAATGTAACCAAACAAGATCTCCAGGTGCAAACACAACATGTTTTCTACCCTTATCTCCAGCAAGTTTATATTTAGCATTCATACGCTCAATGTTTTCCTTAGTTAACTCATGCATTTTTAAAATTAATTCAGCACGTTGTTTAGCATCAAAATTAACCTTCTCCGAAGATGGAAGAGGCAACAAATCAATAGGTGCACGAGGTAGGAAACCATACACAACTTCGAAAGGGCACATCTTAGTAGTAGAATGCAATGAACGATTATAAGCAAATTCAATATGAGGCAAGCATTCCTCCCACATTTTCTTATTATTCTTCAAAACAGCCCTAAGCATAGTAGACAACGTTCTATTGACTACTTCAGTTTGTCCATCAGTTTGGGGGTGACAAGTAGTACTAAAAAGCAGTTTAGTCCCCAACTTAGCCCATAAACATCTCCAAAAGTGGCTAAGAAATTTAGTATCATGATCTGAAACAATAGTATTTGGCACACCATGCAAGCGAATAATTTCACGAAAGAACAAATCAGCAACATTAACAGCATCATCGCTTTTATGACATGGTATAAAGTGTGCCATTTTCGAGAATCTATCCACGACAACAAATATGCTATCCCTCCCCTTCTTTGTTCGAGGTAAACCTAATAAGCAAGGAACTCGGATTGGTGGTGGATATATGGTGGTGGTATATGGCAGCGGTGGTGGTAGCGGTGGTAGTATATGGATATGGATCGGTGGTGGTATATGGACACGGATTGGTGGTGGTATATGGATACGGATTCGGTGCGGTGGTGGTAGATGGCAGGGGCGATGATGATGGTGCGGCGGCGGCGTGACAACTTATGACCAGAACTCGAAACTCTAAAAGACTAGACTCTAAGACCAGCAACTAGACACGACGATGCAACCGCAAATTCAACAAAGCAAAACCCTAAAAAGATTATGCAAGGCTCAGATTGGTTCGGATATGATGAACTAACCCTAAATTTTTTTGTGTGGCTTTTTCGTGGACTATAGGTATGAAGAGCAGACTCGATCTAAACTACTAAAAAACTGTAAAATCTCACCGAGCAACCTGGAAATCTGATACCACTTGATAGAGGCAAAGGTGTCCCGTCTTTCGATGAGATGGTGGATTTCGCTTTGGTGGAAGTCGACTTTGACGATCCGACTACGAACGTGCGAGGACGTCGCGCCTTAGCAATCGCTAAACCAACTCCGAGAGGTTATTGACCACGCCGGAGCACGATCAACCTGACCACGAGGGTCTGTTTCCTGCGAGCAAACGAAGAACAAGCAAGAAACTAAGATTGCAATCTGGATATTGCGAATATAAGATGAAAGCTTTATTGATCAAGGTGGGGTTCTGTGACGCCTTTGTCTGGTCGTTGAACACAAACGAAGTACACGAAGTTGCAGCTATGGCGAACTTTTAATCTAAACAAAACCCAAAGTCTAAACGATGCCCTAAGGGCTGTATATATGGAGGAAGAGGGGGGGGAATTTCGTGGCCCTTGGTGGAGGGGTCCGAAATCAACCCTATCTCTTGTTTCCCGACACATACGGACTCTAAAAATAGCCTATACTTATGTATTTCGAAATTACATGGGCCTGGCCCAATAATAAGGTGACGCAGCACCTAAAATAGCCTCGGGACGAAATTTATGAAGTGGCATCTTGTATATTTCGTCCAAGGCTTCATGCACCCATTATGGTGGCTTCAAAGTCCTGAAATCATCACTTGTAACTCCGTTCTTGTTCCCCTTGCACATGCCATCATCTCCATGCTTGTTCTTGCTCCAATGTTCATCCTTCTCCAAGCTAGGCCCTTCATTTGTAAGCAAAACAAATGTATCCAATTTAGGCAGCATCATATTCTCATGAACATTAGAATCATTACCAAGAAACGAAAGTACCTGGTAATTTAGTTGGCGTGCACGAGCTCTAGTAATTGGTCCAGTATGTATAGCAGCAGGGGCTGTGGGTGTAACAATTGTATTGATGTTCTCATCACCCTAGGCCCAAATCATGGTGAAGTGTCATGTAGTCAACGTTCACATAACACCACTAGAGGAGAGACAACATACATCTCATCAAAATATCGAAAGAATACCAGATTCACATGATTACTTATAACAGGACTTCTCCCATGTCCCCAGGAAGAAACGTAACTACACATAAAGCATATTCATGTTCATAATTAGAGGAGTATTAATATGCATTAAGGATCTAAACATATGATCTTCCACCGAATAAACCAACTAGCATCAACTACAAGGAGTAATCAAAACAACTAGCAACCCACAAGTACCAATCTGAGGTTTTGAGGCAAAGATCGGATACAGGAGATGAACTAGGGTTTGAGAGGAGATGGTGCTGGTGAAGATGTTGATGGAGATTGACCCCCTCTCGATGAGAGGATCGATGGTGATGACGATGGCGATGATTTCCTCCTCCCGGAGGGATGTTTCCCCGGCAGAACAACTCTGCCGGAGCCCTAGATTGGTCCTGCGCAGGTTCTGTCTCGAGACGGCGGTGCTTCGTCCCGAAAGCTTCTCCAGGGTAAAAGACACCATATGGCAGAAGATGGGAGTCGGAGGCCTGCTAGGGGCCCACGAGGCAGGGTGGCGCGCCCAGGGGTAGGGCGCGCTCTCCACCCTCGTGGCTGACTGGTGCCCCCCCTATGGTGATTTCTTCACCCAATATTTTTAATATATTCCAAAACTGATCTCCATGAAGTTTTAGGACTTTTGGAGTTGTGCAGAATAGGTCTCTAATATTTGCTCCTTTTCTAGTCCAGAATTCCAGCTGCCACTATTCTGCCTCTTCATGTAAACCTTATAAAATAAGAGAGAAAAGGCATAATTATTGTGATATAACATGTAATAACATCCCATAATGCAATAAATATTGATATAAAAGCATGATGCAAAATGGACGTATCAACTTCCCCAAGCTTAGACCTCGCTTGTCCTCAAGCGAAAGCCGATATTTAAAAATATGTCCACACGTTTAGAGATAGAGGTGTCGATAAAATAAAATACAGACATGAGGGCATCATGATCATCTTTAGAACAACAACATATATTTTCATATGATTTCTTATGCTAAAGTAACAATCTATTCACAATGTAAAGTATGAATCAGAAACTTCATTGAAAACTAACAAACTATGATCTCAGTCACTGAAGCAATTGTAATTTATCATAACATTAGAAAGATTCATTATAAGAGCTTTTCAGCATGTCCACTTACTCAACTATCAATTAGTCTTTCACTTATGTGTGCAAAGTTTCAATCGGACACAGAGAAAGATAGGGGCTTATAGTTTCACCTCCCAACCTTTTACCTCAAGGGTAATGCCAACAATAATACTTTATGAGAACCTACATCCGAGTGGATATATATATATCCGGATCTCTCCAACACATAGTGCTTGCCAAAGGATAAAGTGTAAAAAGGAAAGGTGAAGATCACCACGATTCTTGTATGAGGGTAGAGGGTAAAAGTAAAAGATAGGCCCTTCGCAGAGGGAAGCAGAGGTTGTCATGCGCTTTTATGGTTGGATGCACAAAATCTTAACGCAAAAGAATGTCACTTTATATTGCCACTTGTGATAGGGACCTTTATTATGCAGTCCGTCGCTTTTATTTCTTCCATATCACAAGCTCGTATAAAGCTTATTTTCTTCACACTAATAGATCATACATATTTAGATAGCAATTTTTATTGCTTGCACCAATGACAACTTACTTGAAGGATCTTACTCAATGCATAGGTAGGTATGGTGGACTCTCATAGCAAAACTGGGTTTAGGGATGTTTGGAAGCACAAGTAGTATCTCTACTTGGTGCAAAGAATTTGGCTAGCATGAGGGGGAAAGGCAAGCTTAACATGTTGGATGATCCAAGAAAATATAACTTATTCGGATATAAGAAAACATAACCCATTACGTTGTCTTCCTTGTCCAACATCAACTTTTTAGCATGTCGTATTTTAATGAGTTCTCACAATCATAAATGTTGTCCAAGATAGTATATTTATATGTGAAAACCACTCTTTCTTTATTACTTCCTATTAATTGCAACGATGACCAAAACTATGTTGTCAACTCTCAACAACTTTTATCATCATACCCTTTATATGTGAAGTCATTACTCTCCATAAGATAATTATGATATTTTTATTTATTTTTATTCTTTCTTTAATTCCCTCAAGATCATAGCAACATAGGCAAGCCCTCAACTCAAAACTACTCTTTATTATATATAACTCATGAACTCGATTACATAGATAGAGATCGAAACAAAACTCAACGCTAGATCATACTAAAACTTTATTCTACTAGATCAACATATAACCAAAAGGATAGAACTAAGAAAAATGATAAAGAAAGAAGTGTGATGGTGATAAGGTACCGGGGCACCTCCCCCAAGCTTGGCAGTTACCAAGGGGAGTGCCCATACCCATGTATTTATGTCTCTTTCTTCGGAGGTGGTGATGATGGAGTTATTGATGATTTCGTTAGCTTCATTAGTGCACCCTTCAAAACTTGCAATTCTTGGAACACACATTGGAGCATATTTGCATTCTTCTAAATTTCCTCCATAAGATGCTTATTTTCAGGCCCCCAAGAGTTCTTCCCTGCATAGCTTTCACTTGGACGGGATATGTCCCAATTGGAGTGTATATGTGTACGAGGGGTGTTCTCTGTCGGTGTCAAAACCAGCGGATCTCGGGTAGGGGGTCCCGAACTGTGCGTCTAGGGCTAATGGTAACAGGAGGCAGGGGACACGATGTTTTACCCAGGTTCAGGCCCTCTTGATGGTGGTAATACCCTACTTCCTGCTTGATTGATCTTGATGATATGAGTATTACAAGAGTTGATCTACCACGAGATCATAGAGGCTAAACCCTAGAAGCTAGCCTATGATTATGATTGTTCCTCTACGGACTAAACCCTCTGGTTTATATAGATACCGGAGGAGTCTAGGGTTACACAGAGTCGGTTACAAAGAAGGAGATCTAACATCTGAATCGCCAAGATTGTCTTCCTCGCAAAGGAGAGTCCCATCCGGACATGGGACAAAGTCTTGAGTCTTGTATCTTCATAGTCCAATAGTCCGGCCAAAGTATATAGTCCGGCTCTTCGGATACCACCTTATCCAGGACTCCCTCAGTAGCCCCTGAACCAGGCTTCAATGACGATGCGTCCGACGCGCAGATTGTCTTTGGCATTGCAAGGCGGTTCCATCTCCGAATACTCCCAGGTAGATAAAGGATCATGTCCGGCTCCGCAAAATAATTTCCACACACCACCGTAGAGGACATACTTTCTCACGAACTGAATCTGCTGATAATTTTTTTCATTACTTGATATCACATTGTGGCCCGGTCCTTATCCGAACCGTTTCTCAACCAGCTACTGCGCATACTGCGAGGTGGTTTCCCGGGCATGTCTTGTCGAAGCAGAGATCGTGTCCCCCTTATCATGGGACTTTCATCAATACGGGTGCGGGTAACCCAACCGTACCGCTAATCTCGGCAAACGGGGAACGAGCGGGTCCATCAAGCAAGTAGGAAGGCGCAAAAGTTTTTATTGCCTCTATAAAGAGATAAGGCCTCTTCCTCTTTACCCACGCCTTTTGCTTCCGCTCGTTCACTCCCTTTTTCTTTAGCCCTAGCACCCCAGCGTTCGTCTTCTCCACCAAAAAGAGGTTCTCCGAAGATGTCCGGATTCGGAGCAGGAGGCAAGTGGATGGCCTCTATCGTCCAGGAGAAAGATATCAAAAAGCTTCGAGAGGCCAGGTACTTGGCCAAGAAAATTGGCCACCATCTTCCGACGGCGGGACAGATCGTCCCTAATCCAGAGCCTCACAAGAGGGTTGTGTTTCTTCCTCACTTCGTCCGCGGGCTCGGGTTTCCCCTCCACCCATTTGTTCGCGGCATCATGTATTATTACGGGATTAACTTTCATGATCTGTCCCCTAATTCTTTCCTTAACATCTCGATGTTTATCGTCGCGTGTGAGGCCTTTCTTCGTATTTCGCCACACTTCGGCTTATGGCTAAAGATCTTTAATGTGAAGCCCAAGGTGGTGAACGGCGAGCACGCCGAGTGCGGAGGTGCCATGGTGAGCAAGATGCCCAAGGTCACATGGCCGATAGGCACCTTCAACGATTCCGTCAAGGAGTGGCAGCAGTAGTGGTTCTACAACACTAAGCCGTGCGGCAAAAAGTGGGCCATAGCTCCCGAATTCAGATCCGGGGCGCCCCTGCGGCTTACGTCCTCGCCCAAGAAGGGCCTGAACTGGTCCTCGTCCGATGAGCTGTCGATGCTCCAAACACGCGTCAAGGGCGTGGTGACAAGGGCATCAAACTCGTCAATGTAGTCCAGGTGATGTTAGTTCGCCTGGTTCTTCCTTGCCAACACCAGACCTGTAATTTGTGGCAATACGACCCGGCTGAGCACCGGACCCTGCGGGAGCTCTACAGCTCCTCACACAAGGATATCTGGAAGGTGCTCTTCAAGTCCAGCAAACCATGGCCAGACTCCGCCGAGGACCGTGGGTATCAACTGTCCTGCTCCGCAAGTCCAGTAAGTTATCGCTATGTTCTGTCCATCCTTGTTTAGCTGGCATATCCCGAGGGAGATGCTTTATCATGCTTTCCATAATTACCCCAGGAATGGACAAAGCAGGCAGGGCGGATACATTGTCCGGCCCCGCTGCCAGAAGAACCGACAGGACCACTTCTGACGAAGATGCTGGTCCCAGCGCCTTACAAGGCGCCGAAGAAAGAGGCCTTCAAGGAGGCCAAGGAGACCCGGAGCGGCCTCCGTCACCGCGGTGCTTCCGTCACAAAATCCGAAGACTCCAACGCCCATCCCTCCTCCGAAGATGAAGAGGAGGAGGAAGAAGACGAGTCCTCTATGGGGGCGGGAAGAAAAGGACGGCCTCCTCATCCTTGGAGGCCGAATCACCAAAGAGGGAAAAAAATCCTCTTCCAGAGGCATCCACCGCGGCTACCAGTAGCAGCCCGGAGTGGGATCCTAGGGCCCAGCCCATGGTAAAATCGTGAGTACACAAAATCCGGACACGCCCATGCGCCCAGGATCATTAAGGTGTAATATTTTAACTTGCGCCATACTTTGTGCAGCCCGGTGAGGTCTCGCGCCGAACAGTCCTCATCAAAGGATTCACTGAGCTCAGATGCCCTGGAGAGCGAGACGCCTCCGGAGGCCCCTTCCCCGAAGCTTGGGGGTGACACTGACGTGTCGTCCCAGCAGGACCCAGACTAGGGAGGGCACACCTCTGGGGCTAGATACACGGGAGCAACGGTTCCCATGAGCGTCGACGGCAGGGGCGATCTTAGATTTAACCCACAGCCGGACATGGTCCCGGAGACCTTTGAGGCTCGAGGATCAGGTAGGAAGCCCCCTGTTATATAAATGTTTTTCTTCCGTTGCGGCCGTTTGATATATATGAATCCTGAGAGTTGGCCAGTCATCGGCTTCTGCCCGCACGTAGAAAGTACGGGGGTGTTTGGGACAAACCTGAACACTCTTTATCCCATTTTTGGGTCCTTGAAGGAGGTGTTCAGCACAGCGAACCAGGCAATCGGACTATAGGGCTTTATCACTCTCACTTAGCCATAGGAATTCGAGTATGGTAGGCGCAACCCCTGGTGTTCGAAAGACCGTACGAGGGGCTCTAATAGCACCTGATCGGAAGACCGATCCCTCGCACTCTGCATTTGTTATGGCATTATGCGGAATAAATCCTTAAGATTTTACAACCTCTAGAATAGCTGACCAGCTCTGCCGTATCATGACAGTCAGTTTTTGGCTTTCTCTACTGAGGTGCTCGTCCAGAAGAACCGGGACACAATCGCAGTAGTTCTCCCAGCGCTACCTTAGCCGATGGAGCGGAACGTAAGGTACCAAAACATGGGAGCCGGGAAAACCCAACAAATGACCCAAGACATGATTCAGAGCTGATGCATATAGTGCTATAAGTTCGGGGTGTCGAGCGACCGAGAAGGTAGCCGGACTTTATTGCCATATTATGGGTACAATGAAGCCCCTGGTGTAGTAGGGCATGACACTATGTGCGGGTGCCGTTATGACGAATAAGGCGTCAATGAGGAATGACGGCCGGTAAGTGTCATGTAACTCTATATGTTGTAGTGGAGTGACACGTCTATGCGTATGAATACGGTTTATGCTATAAAAGGAGGTATGCTAGCGGAACCTATTGCGACCGAGCGGGAGGAAGCTGTGTGCGGATCCGAGGTGTATCCGGATTGTCTTCTTGGGGAATATTTCTGTATTCCCTCTTTGTGCATCCAAGCTGATTCCGTGTCGCCAGTCCTGTTCTGCGCAAAAGTGAGCCTGTAAAGAAAATGCTTAGAGACATTTGTGTGTCATAGGGTGGTTGAACCGCCGGGCCCTCCCCAGCTTATGCCGGAGTGCTTTATTGGAGCCTGGTCGAGCTGGGCTATCATGCCGTAAAGTATCTCAGACTCCTTTGTTGGTGTCCGGGGGTTGGCTGTCGAATCGAGGTTCGATAGAAAGGCACAACTCGCTACCTCAGCGGCGGTATACTTTCCAGTGTTGGGGTGGAGTTCGGCCTTGCCCATAACTATGTCACGTGGGCTTGGCATGGTGTGGTACCGTGTTGAATCGAGCCAACGTGGTTCGTCCCAGCAGTACGTAATAGTTACTGTATAAGGGGACAATGTCGAAGAATTATTCTTCGGCATGGTGATTTTTTGGTGATCCGAAGACAACCTCCAGGGTGGTGGGCCTGTAAAACTAACCTTTACAACTGGTACGATATCTTGAGAAGATGTTTTTAGTGGGTTTGATCCTCGAGCGATCAATACCTATCTGGTGCACTGTGTCCTGGTGCAGCAAATTTGGGCTGCTGTTTATGCCAATAGGGGCTCGTGTGAGGTGGAACCCACCAACTATTGGGTCGAGGATAAGTGCAACTGAATTGCCATGGTTGAAATTGGCTGGACGGTCTGTGTGATTAGACATGATCGGCCGTATTTTTGTACCGTGGGGTGACTTGTATTGTTGGGTCGGCGTCCCGAGGAGTACACATTCGTTCCCATTTGGGGATGTGGGTGGTGTTTATCACTTTCGCGTTGTTGGTTTGCGGAGAATTTTCTTTTGCCTCATAATGTTTGATGGTCTGGGCTCCTCGTTGTCTTCATAGCTTTGAGACCCCTTCTTATTGTTTCCAGCGCGCAACCGGCCGGTTTGTTTTGAAGATCTGGCATGCTCTATAGGTATGATTGGCTGCCATTCCGGGGGTACCATGAATTTGACATGGGTGGTCGAGTATGCTGCCCGGGCCGGACGGGCCTGAATTGTTCTCTTTCCACTGACCGGACTGCGAGCCGCGGAATCTGGCATCGGCTGCCGTGTCATGGGCGTCATCATTATTTTTGTGACGCTTATGTTTGTTGCTTTGAAGTTTATGGGTGTTGTCTCGCCTTTCCTGCGTATTGCCCCGGACCATGATGTATTGGCGTCGGGGTGTGGGCTTTAGGACCTCCTCCTCAAGTTGATGTAGCAACTTGTGCTTTGGGTACCCTTTGGTGGGGCGCTAGAGTCCGTATTCCTCGGCTACCAGGACCTCAATCCATCTGTCTGTGAGCAGATCTTGATCATCTTGGAGCTCCTGCTGCTTCTTTTTCAGGCTTCTTGCAGTGGCCATAAGCCGGCGCTTGAAGCGCTCCTGCTCTACGGGATCCTCAGGCACGCCGAATTCATCATCACCGAGGCTCACCTCGTCTTCGGAGGGAGGCATGTAGTTGTCCTCCTCCAAGTATCCGTCCGTCACCTGTTCATCTGAGCTAACCTGCCCGTCTTCCTGTTCGGCCTGCTCGAAGGCAGGCTGATCGGGATTGTATTCATTTTCGGCACAATCCGGATTATTTCGTCTCCTGTGTTGGTATTGCTGTGGTGGGGCTCAGAGCGGCGCCGATGATGCCCATGCTTTGATTTCTTCCGTAAGGGGTTATCCTATGTTGCCTCATCACCATTGGTTTCTTTGGGGCTGTCCACCATATATATGTCATACGAGGAGGTGGCTGTCCAGCGCCCCATGGGTGGTAGTTCCTGTTCTTCTCCTGCGTCGTCGTCCACACCGTCAATGTCTTCGGAGTTGAAGTCAAGCACGTCAGTCAAATCATCGACAGTGGCAATGAAGTGGGTAGTGGGTGGGTAACGAATTTCCTCGTCGCCTGCTTCCCACTCGAGCCGGACATAGTTTAGCCAAGAGTCTCCTGACAAAGAGAGAGACCTTAATGAATTCAGCATGTCACCGAAGGGCGAGTGCTGAAAGATATCCACAGCAGTGAACTCCAATACCGGAGACCAATCGGATTCGATGGGCCCGGGTGCGTACGTCTGGAACCTACAGCCGGACACAAGTCCGGGGGTCCGGTGACATAGACTTCCTTAGAGGTGCAGTATGTGTTCGGCTCTACCACCGATGAGTATGCGGCCTCCGGGGCGGGGTACATCCACTTGTCCGGAGCTACTGTAGGCGCAATATCCCAAATATTGTCTGACAGCAGATCTAAGCCGTGCTCGTCATGATTGTTCGGCACTCCTGGCGTAGGCCTGAATCCGTCGAAGATCAAGTCTCCGCGGATATCGGCCGTGTAGTTCAAGTTTTCGAACTTGACCTGATGGCCAGGGGTGTAGCTGTCGATCTGCTCCAGATGGCCAAGCGAATTGGCCCGCAGTGTGAAGCCGCCGAACATGAAGATCTGTCCGGGGAGAAAAGTCTCACCCTGGACCGCATTGTTGTTGATGATTGAAGGAGCCATCGAGCCTTGATGTGACGACATAGAGGAACTCTCAATGAAAGCACCAATGTCGGTGTCAAAACTGGCGAATCTCGGGTAGGGGGTCCCGAACTATGTGTCTAAGGCTAATGGTAACAGGAGGCAGGGGACACGATGTTTTACCCAGGTTCGGGCCCTCTTGATGGAGGTAATACCCTACTCCTACTTGATTGATCTTGATGATATGAGTATTACAAGAGTTGATCTACCATGAGATCATAGAGGCTAAACCCTAGAAGCTAGCCTATGATTATGATTGTTCCTCTACGGACTAAACCCTCCAGTTTATATAGACACCAGAGGAGGCTAGGGTTACACAGAGTCGGTTACAAAGAAGGAGATCTAACATCCAAATCGCCAAGCTTGTTGTCCATGCAAAGTATATTGTCCAGCAGTCTTGAGTCCCATCCGGACACGGGACAAAGTCTTGAGTCCCATCCGGACACGGGACGAAATCTTGAGTCTTGTATCTTCATAGTCCAACAGTCCGGCCAAAGTATATTGTCCAGCTGTCCGAATACCCCCTTATCCAGGACTCCCTCATTCTCCACTCCGTAATTATGAAAGTTGTTCCGATGTAACCTCTGTATGGGCCTCCTAGGGGAAGCCCTTCTCGAACCTCTTGGTCTTCATGGCTGCTTGTGGTCCCTATTGCTTGATGGGGATTGGGAATAATGGAGATGCTAGCTAGAGTTCCCCTCTTTGAAGCCGGAGGGTGGTCCTCAAGTGAATCTCCTTCATCCTCCTCCATCATGGCTCGCTCGGCATCCTCCCTTCTAAGTTCCATCTCCATCAACCAAGGCTCACCGTCCGTGTTGTCAGAGGAGGAGGACGACATGATGCCTGGCCTTGGAAAACTCTTGTAGAAAACAGCTCAAAACAAAAACAGGGGATTTTGCCATGGTACGATGGTCAAAACCTTCGGGAGATTATATAATGAGTTTTTACCGACCAAAAGGAGCATCGTGCAAGAAAACAGAGTCCGGAAGGCATACGAGGTGGCCACGAGGGTGAATGCCTCGTGTCTCTTTCGGACTACTTTTAATTTTCCTAATTTTTTAAATATTCCAAAACAGAGAGAAAATGCTATGAGAACAGCTTTGGAGTCGGTTTACTTACCGTACCTCATACCTATTCCTTTTTGGAGTCTGAAACATTTTGGAAAGTGTCCCTTATGTACTCCTCAGGGTTTACGGTGTTAATCATATTGGTTTCAAGATTTATGGGAGTACCTGAGATATAATGTTTGATTCTTCGATTGTTTACCACCTTCGGATTTGTGCCTTCGGCGTTGTTGATTTTGATGGTACCTGAACGATAGACCTCCTTGATAATGTAAGGACCTTCCCATAGAGAGAGAAGCTTTCCTGCAAAAAATCTTAAACGAGTGTTGTATAGCAAAACATGATCACCTACATGAAACTCACACTTTTGTATCCTTTTGTCATGCCATCTTCTAACTTTTTCTTTAAACAACTTGTCATTCTCATAGGCTTGGGTTCTCCATTCATCAAGCGAGCTAATGTGAAATAACCTCTTCTCACCGGCATGTTTGAAATCATAATTGAGATCTTTAATAGGCCAATATGCCTTATGTTCTAGTTCGAGAGGTAAGTGACATGCCTTTCCATAAACCAATTTATACGGAGACATACCCATAGGATTATTATAAGCAGTTCTATAAGCCCATAATGCATCATGAAGTTTCTTGGACCAATTCTTTCTAGATCTATTAACGGTCTTTTGCAAAATCAATTTAATCTCTCTATTTCTCAAATCTACTTGACCACTAGATTGAGGATGATAAGGAGATGCAATTCTATGATTAAAATCATACTTAGCAAGCATTTTACAAAAAGCGCCATGAAGAAAATGTGAACCACCATCAGTCACTAAATATCTAGGGACTCCAAACCTCGGAAAAACAACTTCTTTAAGCATCTTAGTAGAAGTGTTATGATCAACACAACTAGATGCAATAGCTTCTACCCACTTAGTCACATAATCAACAACAACTAAAATATGTGTATATCCATTGGAGGAAGGAAAGGATCCCATATAATAAAAGCCCCAAACATCAAATGGTTTAATAACAAGTGAATAATCCATAGGCATTTCTTGACGTCTACTAATATTACCAATTCTTTGGCATTCATCACAAGATAAGACAAACTTACGAGCGTTTTTGAAGAGAGTAGGCCAATAAAAACCGGATTGCAATACCTTATCTGTAGTTCCATCTGCAGTGTGGTGTCCTCCGTAAGACTCGGAGTGGCACTTGCGTAGGATCTGTTCCTGTTCATGCTCAGGTACACAACATCTAGTAACACCACCTACTCCTTGTTTATAAAGGTGTGGATCATACCAAAAGTAATGTCTTAAATCATAGAAAACCTTTTTCTTTTGCTGGTATGTGAAACTAGGTGGCATAAATTTAGCAACAATGTAACTAGCATAATCAGCATACAATCGAGTTGTACGAGAAGCATTTATGACAGCTAATTGTTCATCAGGAAGCTATCACCAATTGGCAGTGGGTCATCAAGAACATTTTCTAACCTAGACAAGTTGTCTGCAACGCGGTTCTCAGCTCCCTTTCTATCAATAATATGCAAATCAAATTCTTGTAGCAAGAGAACCCATCTAATAAGTCTAGGTTTAGCATCTTTCTTTTCTATAAGATATTTAATAACCTAGATCAGTGTGAACAGTTACTTTGGAATCAACAATATAAGGTCTGAAATTATCACAAGCAAATACAACTGCTAAAAATTCTTTTTCAATAGTGGCATAGTTTCTCTCGGCACTATCTAGAGTTTTACTAGCATATTGGATAACATTTAATTTCCTATCAACTCTTTGTCCTAGAACAGCACCAACAATATTATCACTAGCATTACACATAATTTCAAAGGGTGAATTCCAATCAGGTGGCTAAACAATAGGTGCAGAGATCAATGCTTTCTTAAATATTTCAAATGCTTCTACACAATCATCATCAAAAACAAAAGAAACATATTTTTGCAAGAGATTAGTGAGAGGCCTAGAAATTTAGAGAAATCTTTAATAAACCTCCTATAGAAACCAGCATGACCAAGGAAACTTCTTATACCTTTTATATCTTTAGGACAGGACATCTTTTCAATAGCATCTACTTTAGCTTTATCAACTTCAATACCTCTTTCAGAAATTTTATGCCCCAAGACAATACCTTCATTAACCATAAAGTGGCACTTCTCCCAATTCAAGACAAGATTAGTTTCTTCACATCTCTACAAAACCTGATCAAGGTTGCTTAAGCAATCATCAAAAGAAGTTCCGTAAACGGAGAAATCATCCATGAAAACCTCAACAATATTTTCACAAAAGTCAGAGAATATAGCAGTCATACATCATTGAAAGGTAGCAGGTGCATTGCATAAACCAAAAGGCATATGTCTCTAAGCAAAAGTACCGAAAGGGCAAGTAAAAGTGGTCTTTTCCTGATCCTCTTTTGACACAGGTACTTGAGAGAAGCTAGAATAACCATCTAGGAAGCAAGAATGTGTATGTTTGGATAGTCTTTCTAGCATTTGATCAATAAAATGTAGAGGGTAATGATCTTTTCTAGTAGCTTTATTTAATTTGCAGAAATCAATTACCATTCTATAACTGTAACAATTCTTTGTGGGGTCAATTCATTATTATCATTAGGAACAACAGTAATACCTCCCTTCTTATCGACACAATGAACGGGACATACCCACTGACTATCAGTAATAGGATAAATTATACCTGCCTCCAGAAGCTTTATTATTTCATTTCTTACCACTTCTTTCATCTTAGGATTTAACTGTCGTTGATGATCAACAACTGGTTTAGCATCTCTCTCCAATTTTGTTTTGTGCTGGCATAGAGTGGGACTAATGCCCTTAAGATCATCAAGAGTATTCCAATAGCAGCTCGGTGCCTCTTTAGAGTTTTCAATAATTTCTGTTCTTCAGGCTCTGAACGGTTAGCACTAATAGTAATAGGATATATCTTGTTTTCATCAAGATAAGCATATTTGAAAGTATCAAGTAATTGTTTAAGCTCAAACACGGGATCACCCTTGGGTGGAGGAGGATCTTCGAGAATTTCAACAGGGAATTGTGTTTCAAAATAGGTCCCTGATTAAAGAATACTTCATCTATTTCCCTTCTTTCATTTTAAACATATCATTTTCATGGTGTAGCAAATATTATTCTAAATGATCATTAGGAGGCACGACAATAGAGGCAAGACCAATAATTTCATCCTTACTAGGCAATTCTTTATCATGGGGTTGTCTATGAAATTTAGAGAAATTAAAATCATGAGACATATCCCCTAAACCAGTAGTTACAATATCCTTTTCATAGTCTATCTTAGCATTAACAGTATTGAAGAAGGGTCGACCAAATATAATGGGAAAAAAGTCATCTTGTGGAAAACCAAGAACAAGAAAATCAGTAGGGTATTTTAATTTCCCACACAAGACTTCAACATCTCTAACAATCCCAACTGGTGAAATAGTATCTCTATAGGCAAGCTTAATCTAACATCAATACCTTCTAACTCAGCAAGTGCAATACCATGCATAATTTCTTTGTATAAAGAATGAGGAATTGCACTCACACTAGCACCCATATCACATATGCCATGATAGCAATGATCTCCTTTTTTAACAGAAACAACAGGCATGCCAACAATAGGTCTATGTTTATCTTTAGTATCGGGTTTAGCAATCCTAGCTGCTTCATCCCACAAATAAATAACATGCCCATCAATATTATCGACCAAGAGATCTTTAACCATAGCAATACTAGGTTAAACTTTAATTTGCTCACGGGGTGTAGGTGTTCTTGTGTTACTCTTACGAACCATAGTTGAAGCTTTAGCATGATCCTTTATTCTAACAGGTAAAGGTGGTTTCTCAATATAAGTAGTAGGAACAATAGGATCAACATTAAAAGTAATAGTTTCTTCTTCAACTTTAATAGGTTCTACTACTTTAACTTCAATGGGAGGATGATATTTAAACAACTTCTCCGTAGGGAGATCAACATGAGTAGCAAATGATTCACAGAAAGACGCTACTATCCCAGAGTCAAGTCCAAATAGTGCTAAAATCACGAAAATCATCGGTATCCATAAAAGATTTAACACAATCAAACTTAAGGTTTATACCTAACTCATTACCTTCATTGAGTTCCCAATCTTCAGACTTGCATTTAATTCTTTCCAATAAATCCGATTTGAATTCAGTAGTCTTCTACATAAAGGAACCAGTACAAGAAGTATCGAGCATGGATTGATCATTACGAGAAAGTCGAGCATAAAATTTTTGAATAATAATTTCTCTTGAGAGCTAATGATTGGGGCATTAATATAACATTGACATAAGCCTCCCCCAAGCTTTAGCGATACTTTATCCTTCACGAGGCCAAAAATTATATATATAATTCCAATCACGATGAACCAGATGCATAGGATAAAACTTCTGATGAAATTCAAATTTCAATCGGTTGTAGTTCCATGATCCAATATCATCACATAGCCTATACCATGTCAATGTCTTTCCCTTCAAAGATAAAGGGAAGACCTTCTTATTTACGTCATCCATGGGAAAACCTACAAGCTTAAATAATCCACAAACTTCATCCACATAGATTAGATGCATATCCGGATGTAATGTTCCATCTCCTGGATAAGGATTAGCTAGCAGTTTCTCTATCATACCCGTAGGAATTTCAAAGTAAATATTTTCAGTAGGTTCAATAGGTTTAGTTGCAACTCTTTGCTCTTCTGGTCGAGGTGAAGATACCCCGAACAAGCCTCTCAAAGGATTATTTTCCATAGTAACAAGTGACAGTAAATTTCAGCACACTATATAAATGTTACCTTACCAAATTCCACTTACCAAAGGCGCTTCACTCCCCGAAAACGGCAGCAGAAAAGAGTCCTGATAACCAACAAGTATAGGGGATCTATCATAGTCCTTCCGATAAGTAATACTGTCAAACCCAACGAGGAGCAGAAGGAAATGACAAGCAGTTTTCAGTAAGGTATTCTCTGCAAGCACTGAAATTATCGGTAATAGATAGTTTTGTGATAAGATAATTCGTAATGGGTAACAAGTAACAAAGGTAACTAAGGTGCAGCAAGGTGGCCCAATCCTTTTTGTAGCAAAGGATAAGCCTTGACAAATTCTTATATGAAGCAAAGTGCTCCCGAGGACACATGGGAATTATTGTCAAGCTAGTTTCATCATGCTCATATGATTCGCGTTCGTCACTTTGATAATTTAATATGTGGGTGGACCGGTGCTTGGGTGCTGTCCTTACTTGGACAAGCCTCCCACTTATGATTAACCCCTATCGCAAGCATCCGCAACTATGAAAGAAGAATTAAGGTAAACCTAACCATAGCATGAAACATATGGATCCAAATCAGCCCCTTACGAAGCAGCACATAAACTAGGGTTTAAGCTTCTGTCACTCTAGCAACCCATCATCTACTTATTACTTCCCAATGCCTTCCCTTAGGCCCAAATCACGGTGAAGTTTCATGTAGTCGACGATCACATAGCACCACTAGAGGAGAGACAACATACATCTCTCAGAATATCGAACAAATACCAAATTCACATTACTTATAACAAGACTTCTCCCATGTCCCCAGGAAGAAACATAACTACTCACAAAGCATATTCTTGTTAATAATCAGAGGAGT
Organism: Triticum dicoccoides; assembly: GCF_002162155.2. Classification (NCBI taxonomy): domain Eukaryota; kingdom Viridiplantae; phylum Streptophyta; class Magnoliopsida; order Poales; family Poaceae; genus Triticum; species Triticum dicoccoides. The sequence continues at coordinate 309,286,286 of NC_041393.1, read as the reverse complement.
ATTAATATGCATTAACGATCTGAACATATGATCTTCCATCGAATAAACCAATTAGCATCAACTACAAGGAGTAATCAACACTACTAGCAACCCACATGTACCAATCTAAGGTTTTGAGACAAAGATCAGATACAAGAGATGAACTAGGGTTTGAGAGGAGATGGTGCTAGTGAAGATGTTGACGGAGATTGACCCCCTCTCGATGAGAGGATCGATGGTGATGACAATGGTGACAATTTCGCCCTCCCAGAGGGATGTTTCCCCAGTAGAACAGCTCCACCGGAGCTCTAGGTTGGTCCTACACAGGTTCCGCCTCGAGATGACGACGCTTCGTCCTGAAAGCTTCTCTATGATTTTTTCCATGGTAAAAGACACCATATAGCAGAAGATGGGAGTCGGAGGCCTGCCAGGAGGCCCACGAGGCAGGGGGCGTGCCCAGGGGGTAGGGCGCGCCCTCCACCCTCATGGCTGACTGGTGGCCCCCCTGTGGTGCTTTCTTCACCCAATATTTTTAATATATTCCAAAACTGATCTTCGTGAAGTTTCAGGACTTTTGGAGTTGTGCAGAATAGGTCTCTAATATTTGCTCCTTTTTCAGTCCAAAATTCCAGCTGCCTGCATTCTCCCTCTTCATGTAAACCTTATAAAATAAGAGAGAAAAGGCATAGTTATCGTGATATAACGTGTCATAACAGCCCATAATGCAATAAATATTGATATAAAAGCATGATGCAAAATGGACGTATCACTGCTCCGTGTTAACGAGACCATGACCATCCGTCCTTCCCCCGCCCACATTAATAACATGCGGCTGCCAACAAACCTACTTCGGCGCCAACCATCCATCCGTCTACCGCGGCTAATTGCCATTCGCCCACTATATTTACTTCAGCCCCAGCTCCCAACCATAGCCAAAGACCCACAATCATTCTCCTCCGGTCCCTTCCTTCTATTGCCACCACTCCAACCATGACCTCCTAGCGCTCCAAAGCTCTCTTGGACATACAGTCGCAGGAGCAGACGAAGGACATCGACGGCTCCACTCGGGGCGCACTCCAAAGTTCACTTGGACGTACTGTCGTAGGAGCAGACG
>NC_041393.1:309252667-309284892 GCF_002162155.2 Triticum dicoccoides | reverse complement strand
CAGCCACAACCATGAAGCGCATCGCGTGCGCAGGCATAGCTGGCAGCAAGGAAGAGTAGGACATGGTAGGTCGCCGCCACTCTGGTCCCAGGAAGGCCACCGCTCCTCCACTTAGTCGACGCAAAGCTTGGTGGGGTAAACATCAGTGGACGATTAGCGGCTTGACAGCGACATGGAGGCGGAAATCTTCAAAACCATGTGCTCCAAAGGAGGAGGTTATCAAGGCGTAGCTAGACAAAGCCGAGGCGGATGAGGAGGAGGCAAAGGCAATAGCCGGAGCGTCAGTTCATGGGGCTCATGGCTGGACATGGTGGTCGGGAGCCAGCGATTGTTTAGATTAGGTTTATAATAGGTTTTAGTACGGTTTGTGTGAAATATGTAATGAATTTCATCTAGTTTATACGAAAAGTTTTTGAAATGTAATGAATTTCATCCGGTTAATTTGAAATTTGCTTTGTTTGCACTGTAGCACGTCATACCACTCAAACTAGCCTGCCTAACACGCGGGAAAGCCCCGCCCTCATCATTTTCTTCTGGATTCTATTGATCGATCCCACGAAAATGTTATAGTTTGCAAGTTCAAACGGAAAAGGCGACACACTTAAAGCATGCCTTTCGCGTTCGTGTCACACCCCCAACAGCCCGGCTTGCACGCCGCTCACTAGAGGGGACACACGTTGTCTTGCATTTTCTCTGACATGTGGGACTGCAATTGAATAAACCGTCGATAGCTGAAACCTAATCACTCGGCGGGCGTCGGCTGAGAAGAGAGAGATGGGGGAGGGAGAAGAGATCGCCCGCCCACCATGCACGAACTCCATGAAATATGGTGATAATGTGAGGTGGCCATGCGGGAGTCCGGACCGCTTCCAAGCTCGCTTCTAACCGCCCTGGCCCACTAGAAAACCCCTCCCCTGTCCCATGCATTCTCCCCCCTCAGACACCAGCTGCCCGCATTCATAGCAACTAAGTAGGTAGTACAATACTGGTCTATAAGCCCGCTTATGTGGAGGAGCGAGAGGCAATGACAAAGTCAAGGAGTGGGCTCTGCAAGAGCCCGTCTCTACATATGCTCCTAGGTATAAAAAACTAATTCTAAAAAAAAGAGGTATAAAAAACAATTGTGTAAAAAAAAGATGGTGAAAACATCTGAGAGGAAATAGACCGAGAGAAAGTGAGAAAAAAATGTAACCTTATAGCCAACCTTACATACAACACTATGGTACATGAGGAAGTAGGGAGTTGTGCTGATGCCAAGTTCACCGGGCTGCCGTGTTTCACACTCCTTTGTCATAACAGTGGAGAAAATAACTTTCATAAAAAATAAACAATGAATACTCGTTGCCCGTCCTCAATATCGGAAAGAATACTTTCATTCGCCGACATGTGGGACGTCGACCATCCTGGCCCACCTACCATGCAGAAAATTATCCTGGTCCACCCCAGTTGTAGTGCAGGCCCAACCTTTCCCACTGTAAGTTGGTCGGTCGAAGGAACCATCATGACTTTGTTGAGTTCAGCTTCTTTAAGAAAACTTACTGTACCCGCAATACTGCTACCACACGCGAAGATTGGACGACACTGTACCACGTCATATCACTAAAACCCACTAGGCCAAACTAGCCCGCCTAGGAGGATTTGTAAGTCTCTATACTGCTATGATTTTGTGTTCTAAAAAAATATCCTTTGTCAATCTAACGATTAGGAGTAGAAAGAGGGTCTTTCTCTCTCTCTAGATCTCTCTCCATCCCACAACCCCTCTAGCAAACATACACACTCTCTGTAGCCACACCGAAAGTACGACATCACTACACATTCACGTTTCCAACAAAAAAAATTACATGTGCTAAATTTGTTGGCTATTGACATGAGGCCTCCTTTGGTTTAAAGGAATCTTGTAGGAATTGCATAGGATAGGATTTCTAAGCAAAAATTTCTGTAGAGCCTTTTGGTTTATAGGAATGGAATCATATTCCTATGGAGGAATTCTTCCTATCCTCCACATTTCATAGGAAAAGAAACATTAGCCTAAAGTTAATGGAAAAAAATCCTATGATGTGAATCAAACGACATCTTCTTTCCTATTCCTACTCATAGGATTTAAGATACATGTCATCTCATTTCCTATAACTTTCCTATTGCTATGATTTTCCTACCCTATGAACTAAATGAGGCCTGAATGCATACATGAACCAACTCTTTGATTTTGATGTCAATTAATGTATAATTGTGGAATATTGTTTGATCGATCGCTAAGCCCACAATTTTAGGAGCTTGGGTTATTGGCCGATCGATGACGAATCTGATCTATAAGCGTACCACGAGCTCATCATCCCCAACGTTTCTCTTTGGTGAGTGTTTTGCAAGTACTATAGCTCGCACAGTAGCTAGCCTACTAACACCAAAAATCATCAAACAAGCCCGGCTGATATGATAAACAATTCAAACTTACATATAAGCATGCCATATATTGCATCAAAGGCTGGTGAGGATACATATGTTTCCATAACTCGGAGAGGGTTCAGATGATTCACTATCAAACAAAAGTAGCAAGTACCGCCCACACAAGACAGTTCACTAGCCCTAAGATGGTTTGATAACACGCATCATTCTGGTAATAAAACACAATGCAAACTACCTTGAAGGATTAGCGCGACCAACTATTTCCTGTCATCGATCTATCAGGCAATGACCACAACACGAACATCGGCATGGTAATAGATCTCTGTGGCAATGTCCACAGGACGGACCGCGACATCGGAATCAATCTCTGGGGCGATGTCCATAGGATGGACAGTGGCATCGGAATCGATCTCCGAGGTGATGTCCACAGGATGAACCGTGACATCGAAAACGATCTCTGGGGCGTTGTCCACAAGATGGACCGCGACATCGGAATCATCAAGGATGTCCACTGGCACCTGCACAACCCTAACATATTAGCAAGCACATTGCAAATAATCAAAAACCACAACTATGATAAGCCATTTTTTTACCTTGTGCAGCTCACCGGGGGATCCCATCCATCCCGTGGCCATCGCCTTGCCAGGGAAATAGTTCTTCTCAACGGCGACTATCTCCTCAAACTTGGCCTTGAGCCTCTCATAGGTGGCCATTAGTGTTTCTGGGTTAGGCACGGTGGGGCCCTTGCTGTTCTTCCAGCTTTCTTTGAGGAGTTCATCCGCCAACGTCATCAACTCTTTGGCCAGTGCTTATTTCTTGGAGTTCTTCGTCTCCATGGGTTGGCCCACGACATGGCCAACTCGTTGGTCGGTGCTTGCTTCCTGGAGATCTCTGCCTCGAGTGTGTTGTCCGCCAGCAACTCTTTTCCCAGTGCTCCAGGATCCATCAATAAAGTGATAAATAAAAAGCAATCGAAAGGAAACCACAATTGCAATGAAAACGGGAAAAGAATAGGCTGTGAGAATCAGTCGGTGCTTGGCAAAAAGAAGATTCTTGGAACAAAAATATAGTAGCATCACTGATTCGCCTAGCTTTTCATCATCGGTACAGAAGAAAAATGATAGAAGTGAGTAGCCTGGAGTCAGGTTTTCTTCAAGGGGAGAAAGGGCTTCAACGAGCGTTCCCGTGAAATGATGGTTGCTTCGTCTAGTCCAACTTTGAGGCCTCTTTACCACTGCTGGTAAAGGTGTGGGTTTTGTGATATGACAGATCATGACGGCCACACCGGGGTGACCGGTGAGTCTCGACTATAGCACCTCGCTGTGATTTGGTTGGTGGCACGCGGGCCCGAATGCTTTGATGTCCCGCATGTAGATAGAGCGGCTAGTCATATATAGTACTCCATCCTGGTTTATTGGTCCCTATGATAAATCTGTTCCAAATTTTGACCATAAATTTAACTAACAAAATGTTCATGCATGTCACAAAAAATTACATCATTGAAAACTATGTTCAAATACGAACCAAAGGATATAATTTTTGTTAACACGCACTAACGTTTTGTCAGTTAAATCTTTGGTCAAAATTTAGCACAAATTACAAAGGGGTCCAATAAAGATTGTACTCTCACATTTTGTTTTGAGGATACTCCCGCATAGAAAATATAAATAATAATGCATGTTTGGGTATCCCATGTTTCCGATAATTTTTTTAGCCGTGGGCCTGTTCACAAATTTGACAAGATGGTGGTGGTTCACTTAATGGAGGGTCTAGTACCAGACTTGAATGATACAAAGTGCGACCTGGCACACCGTAACACCACTTGGAATAAGCGGGTAGCTATCTCAAAAAACAATGAGTAACTCAAAAAAATGGCGACCTGGTTACACAATTTTAAATGATTGTTTTGACGGAGTGAAAAAAGAAAACTACCCCACCATACGTATATATATGTAGGCCGGAGCCTCCACGCTTGCTTGCTAGGGTTGCTCTATTCACACACTCTCATCCTCTCCAGATCTAAACAAGATAGCGGTGGTAAACACTGTCTTTCTATCCTCACTGCTGGTTACAGATCCGGATGTATCCCCCTCCACTGACGAAGGGGGGGAGGGGCATCGTTTAGGCCGTCGTCGACAGCAAGGGAGGAGACCCACTGCCAGCCACACCATTGTCTACGGCCGAGGGCCGGCGCGGGAGGTCCTCCGATCCCTTCGTCACTGCCCTAGTGTGGGTGGATCCGGCCTCCCACCGCCCACCTATTCACATCCCTATGACCTTCAGGTATATCTTCCTTCAAAACCGGCCTAGCCCTACTGCCCCAACTCGCTACGTTGTTGTATGTGCATCATTTTCTACCTCTCAGCCCTCTTGATCGGATGGTCCAATGTCACCTAATTTTTTTCTATTGTTAGAGGTAAAGCTACTTCATGGAGTCGAATCTTGTACTTCGTTCAAACAAAAAATAAAAGGGGAAAATTTAGTATGTACATCGGACTTGGTACAAACAGGAAGGAAAGGGGGTGAAAGTATTACAGACTGGTCATCCAACCCGTCTCTTGGTCAAAAAATTAAATATAGAGAAAACGCTTTACACAGTGGTATGACCATGAGTAGATTTGCTATCCACACATAGGAGTAGGTGGCTAGAGTGAACAAAAATGGGAAATTTTTGTTTTTGCCACTCTAGATTTTGCCAATTTTCCTTATGCAACTCTAGATTTTGACATTTCACTTTTGCCACTCTTAGTTTTTGACAGCTATGACAATTGCCATTCTGTGGCAAAAGCAAAATATTTTTTTCTCATTTTCGCCACTCTTAGCTTTTGACAATTACCACAATTGCCACACTAAAAATTTTGTTCTTGCCACGGGAATGGCAATTGTGATAATTGTCAAAAACTAAGAGTGGCAAAAGTGAAATTTCAAAATTTAAAGGGCATAAGAAAAATTGGCAAAATCTAGAGTGGCAAAAACAAAAATTTTCCAACAAAAATGGGACCAACCCAGATATGTTTCTTGGATGTTTATTTCTCAGGGCAACAAACTCCGAATCACCACTTTATGCTCCAGTTTAGGTACATGGTGCTGGACTGCTCGTGCACCCACTGTCCCATGCCCTTATTGCCAATATTTAGTTGTTCTTAATCTAATGCCCCAGGTAAAATGAAGTCATGCCACTGTTATAAGCCATCAAAAGTTTAGATAATTGTTTTTGCCATTAATTGTTTAAGACTCTGACTGTTTCCTCTGTTGCTTCTTATGCAAACAGGGATATCCATTTCACTTCGTTGCTATTGCGACCTTTTGGTGCACTGCACAAAACACTTCTTAAAATAAGTGACTTTTATGTTGTTTAACCGAAATGTTAGAATCGAAATGTTGGTCCATTTCGGTGGAACTGCACAAAGGGAGATTTGTGTTCCAATCTTCATCATCCAAATTGGCACCATAACCTTCCGTTAGGTAAGAATGATATTTAATGCATGTGTTCATCTCTATTTTGGACTGCCATGAGAAAATAATGCTATTGTTTACTAGTACACTTGTATTCCCACACTGACAAAACCAATTCTGAAATAGAAGGCCAATCTTGTACTTGGTTTCAGCAACTGGTGAGGAGAAAGAGAAACAGAGCATGAAGAGGGAGAAGAAGAAGAAGAAGAAGAAGGAGGAGGAGGAGGAGGAGGAGGAGGAGGAGGAAATGAAGAAGATCACTCAATGGTCCCGTCCTATGTTATCCTGACATCTTGTTGGTGGTATTGTATTCCTATGTTGCTACTAGTCTTAGTTTACTTGGAAGACTAGCAAGATGCTTGTTCGTTGCACGTAACATCGAGATGCACTTCACAGCAAGATCACCAACTCTGTTTTTATGTAAGAGTACAAGAGTAATAGATAATAGAGTAGAGATAGATAGAGAAATGCAACAGAGTAGTACTTGGCTTAACGACACATCATACTAAATAACCGGATTCTAGATGCATGTGTGACCCAGCTCTACATGATCAATAGTGCCAAGGTGATCTTGCTGAAGTCGAGGCCTCACTCGAGGACATTCAAGGGCTCCGGCAACGTCTCCCTTACATGTGAGACGATCCTCCAGGGAGCCCTTCCACTTCTGCTATCTCTCCTGCAAGGTCACGTAATTAATCAGGAGTACTTAAGTAGCACTAATTTATTGCTGCCTAATTTTCCTGTCAGAGTTAAACAAATCTTTAGTAGCACCCTATGCTGAATCATGTACGTGTATATCTATGTCTGTCGAGGTGAATCATGTGGTGGAGCAGGGAGGGAATCTTGGTAGTGTCATGACATAATAATGCTATTGTCTTTCTATCCTTTCTCACTAAGCTAATGAAGGTTTCACCTTGTTCCTACTTGTGCAAATAGGGATCATGTTGTGCCAATCGTACATTTTAGTGGAACTACACAAGAGAATACAATGAACTGTTTCCCAGCCAGTGCTTTAACTCTGCTGGAAGTTCTTGATAATCCTTTGATAAAATCTCACCACTGGTAAACAAGAGTTATTTCAACCATACATTTGAAGTGCACAAAAATATATACTATTGAGTGATTTCAGTGAGTGCTTTATCATCTCTTCTGGGACTACTGGAATAAGCTTTTTTGCTCAGGTTGGTACCGGTCTAAGGCCTTCAGCCATATTAGTTTGTTGTACCTATATATGTATCATGCTACTGTGTTGCAACTGTCATGAGAAACTCCTTTATCTTTGCACATTAAAGTTTTGCAACCTAAGATACATGGCAATGCTTTGAGTGTTGATCTAATTGGCACTGATTAAATAAGCTAATACCTCTCTTTAAGCAAGACTACTATGTTGCTAACTTTACCCATTAAGATAATGAGGGTGCTTCTATTTGTTAGTGTATGTTTCATCAAATAGTCCCACTATTACAGTAATCTTACTCTCTCAATATATGTACCAACAGGGATGCTGGATTTTTGTGGAACTGCACAAAAACTTTGGGTGCTTCATTGCCTCGACCGCTTCCTTCCCTTCCTGTCAGTTGCTTTGTCTCGGCTTTCTTGCTTCCTTCCTTTCCTATCAGTTGCTTATCTCAGCTTCCAGTCAAAGGAAATAGTAATTGATATGTTACCTCACAAAGGTTGGTACCAATCTTTATCCTGATTATTGTGCTTTCCATATGTATTGGTAATTTGGTATTGTGCTACTGTTTGTCGATTTCATAAAGGAGTAACTTGGAGCCTGAACTCGCAGGCAAATATTTACATTAGGCGATCTCAGTAGAACTGCATAAAAATATCTGATGGACAGATACTTATGCTGCTTCTATGTACTCCAAAGTTCACTCAGACAAGCATCGATGTTGACAAGAAGAAGTGCGTATATTCATTCAAGTATCAAATGACATCAACCAGTTGTCAAACTCCAACTATTAGGAGTGAACGCCAAAAATATTGCTTGGCTCATAGCCCAAAAAAATGCAGTGCAGTATTTGCTCCAAACTTCTGCCTTTTGGTTATCAACACATATGGTAGCAAACTGTATGGCATGGAGTCAAAAGATTCTAGACAAGTTGGTTGACGCGTATATTCTTCTGGCAGTTAATCAGTCTGCACGCCAGGGATGCGCCATTTCAGTTGAACTGCACAAAATTTTTGGGTGGTTCATTTTGTCGACCACCTCCTTTCTTGTCTACAATGTAGAATTTTGGCGAGCAACAGGACCAAGATGAGCCAGTAAACAAGTTGGATGAAAGTAGTGGCCAAGTTGCTCAGACCTCCCTCGCCCCTCGGCATCGGGGCCACTATCTCAAAGATAAACCTAAAAGCAAAAATTAAGATTGTCTGTGCTGCCTCTTATGTACTCAAAAGTTTACTCATACAAGCATTAATTTTAGCAAGAAGTACCTCGGACTGAACACCATTTACTAGTCTGTACCCTATGTAATTAAAGTTTGTCCATGGATGATATTCGCAGTGATCTCAATCATTTGGATGCATAAACATGTTGAACATGTGTATATCTGAATCTTTTTGTGAATTATCTATGAATATTGTCTTGTGATCTATCAATCATTTGGATGCATAGACATGCTAGACTTATGTATATATGAATCGTTTGAGTTGTTGATTGTGAATGTTGGCTATGAATATGAACGTGTCCTGTGAACCTGAGTTTGATACGAATGTTTACCTTTTCTATTGTACTTGTGTGTGAACTTGTTAGTATGTCTACGCTGGGATTTGTGACGTGTGGGGGTCAACAGCACACCTTCCCAAGAAGAATTGCACCTGCTTGTTAGGGTAGCACCAACGCATCAGCTCTTTTTTTTATCTTTTTGCTCTGTCTTCCCCCCTCCCCATCTCAACCCCTGCCGTAATGTTTATGGCCTCAAAACTAACATAGTATTGCATTGTTTTGGGGGCTTGATGAAAAACCGAGTGCTGATTTCTGTAGGCTGGCCCACCCAGCAAATGGGTTGCTAGTCCACCACAGACTAGGAGGCTAAATATACAAGTTGTATGTGGAGACGCAAGTAAAAAAATGCCATCGAGAGCCATCCACTGAGAAAAATAATCACGTCTGATGTGCTTCTTCAGTCGCACCGCCGACTCCCTCTTTAATCCAGTCCGCTCCATTCCCCAACCGGTAGCACGGGATGGATGTTTATTTCCCCCTCGCGCTACTGGGGGATTGAAGAAGCGTGACATCGAATCCAACACCGCTGATGGCTGCTTGTCCAAGTGATTTTCACATAAGAAACTGCATGTTTCAGAGGCAGAGCATTTAAATCAACATGCACTTTTCAAACATGGATACCAGAATGTTGGAAATTTTATTCATGGTAAAAATGGAACTAACAACAAGTTAACATCATGCTGATCAACATTCATGTATAGCACATCTTCATATGATGCAAAGTCCAAAAGATATGCTATTTTCAAAAAGGCAAGACAACGTTGAGTGTGCGAAAAACTGGGTAAACTAGGGACGAATTTTTGGCAAGTGTTACATATTTTTCAACTGCACCAGTTGGAATCATACCCGGGCAGTACAGCTTTTGGGTGAGAGGGCTGCAACCATCGGGTTAGTGTGGTATGTTCAAAAGAATGAAGGTGTCTTTCCCGGCTCCTGTTCTTTCCCGGCCGTGTGCGCTCGCCATGGCGCCGCCGTATGTCGTTGTTAACATGCTCAGCAAATGAGAGGTATCGAGAGATGACTGTACGTCGAGAGACTGACAGTGGGGACCCACCAGGTCCAAGCCAAACGCAAGAAAGTGCCTAATTGGAAAAAAGCTTCCTCCTGATTGTATACTGATGTTGGGGCCCGCAGGTTTGTCAACCTATAGTCAATAAACAAAATAAATTTCCAATGATGGCATCGGGGAGCTTTCTTTTCCAGGGGTATCAGGGATCTTTTTTTTGTTGTTATTGAGGGAAAGGGGTATTGCGGATCTAGCTAGTATCATCTTTTCCAGAGGGCGAACGAGTATCAGCTAGGCCTAGGTTTTGTTTTTTAACATGCGTAGCCCACGGCATACCGAGATAGTGGTTTCAACTTATTTTCTGAGGTCCATCATGTACATACTAGCCTATGGGCCTCCCAACGTAGGTTTTACTTTTTCTTAAAGATCAGCAACCCAATGTATTTTTTAAATTAAATGCAGATCTCTATTCTATTTATCCATATATAAGAATAATAATGTTGTGTCCAATTTATGTTTTCCCTTCTAACCACATTATATATATTTGTATTATTACTATTATCGTATATTTCATGGAGACTTATATATACATTATAAAAACATCTCACGTATTTTTAACTTATAAAAGTAAATGTTTAACAAAAGTTGGCAAGGAAAATCCTGGTTGTTTTTGACTCACAGGCAAGGAAAATCCTGCTGATTGCGTACAAAAGCTCGCGAAGATTTTAAGGACCAATGTACTAATAACGCGCTCATTTTGAGCAATAACTCGCTAATTTTTTAATTTATATATAAAAAATGTGTCGCCCCGTTTATTTTTTTATATTAATTGCTCCTTCTAACCTAACATTATATATAGAACAAGCCCAGCTAATTTGTGCATTTCAAGAAAGTGCAAATGCGCTGGGATTTCTTAGAAAATATTAAATGGGCCGCATTGACACAAAATTATTTGTGAACTGAGCCCAGCAACTGGACTATAAATTCTAGAAAACATGGGTTAAATATATACCACATTTTTGCAGGCTAACATGTGGGCCAACAGGTCCAAGCCTATGCAAGGTGTTGTCAACTTAGTCAACAAATGATTCTGACATCCACATCCATTGGATTTATATCCAATGGCTGGCATGCACCTTCAATCTCTTGTCTTCTTCCTCCAACGTCGCCAGGACCGCCTGTTCCGGCCTCCGGCGGCTAGTGGCTTTGCTTAGCACGCATCGCAGCGAAGCGCTACCCCACCGCCGGCCAGGCTATCCCTCCACCCCTCCACACCTCCTGTTATTCTCCACCGACTGCAGCCCCACACCACACCAGAACCAGTTATAACCCTTCTACTCCTCTCTATCTGCGACTCCACTGCCACGTCTTCCCATCTCCAGGTCATTCCCGTCCGGGTCCTCGCCGTCGTCCACCGCCTCACTGCGCTCGGCGCGGCGTGGTCAACAAACGAGAGTCATCGGAAGAAGACTATACATGGAGAGCCTGACAGCTGGGATCCATGAGGTCCATGGTCGCACGCAAGGAAAGTTCCTCCTTATTAAGCTGAAAAAATGTTTCCTCCCACTGACAGCTGGGCCCACCGGCTATATCTTCGCACGGAAGGAAGTGCTTTCTCATTATGCGAAAGAAACTATTCCTCCCAATGACAGCTGGGACCCGACAGATTTGGTGGCTTACTTGTGGGCCTACTAAGCTGACGCGTATGCAGGGCTTTGTCAACTTAATCAACAAATGATTCTAGCAGCTGGACCATTGTATGTTAATCCAACATCCATGTTGCTTCTTCAACCTCTGTTCTTGCTGATGTCTCCCGTGGGCAGCTGTGCTGCCTCGCACCCGAACCAGTCAAGTTTCCCTCTCCTCTCCATCTGCAACTCCAAAGTCACGTCTTCCCCATCTCCGGGTCATTCCAGTCTGGGGCCTCACCGTCATCCACCAGCCTTGGTGCGCTCGGCACGATGTGCTCAATGTGGTCAACAAATCGGAGCCATCAGAAGATGACTGTACGTGAAAGGATGACAGTGGGGACGCACCACGCCCATGGACGCATAGATGCAACTGCATCCTTTTTACCCTGAAAAATAATGTTTTCTCACCCTGACAGCTGGGACCCACCAGATACATCTTTGCACACAAGGAAGTGCGTCCTTATTACAGGCAAAAAGATGATTCCCCCCCTAACAGCTGGGACCCAGCAGCTATATCTTCGCAGGCAAGGAAGTGCATCCTTATCGTCCCTGACAGCTAGGACCCACCCGGTCGAAGCGTATGTAGCGTTGTTGATAGAGGCGAGGTGTCCCGTCTTTCGATGAGATGGTGGATTTCGCTTTGGTGGAAGTCGACTTTGACGATCCGACTACGAACGTGCGAGGACGTCGCGCCTTAGCAATCGCTAAACCAACTCCGAGAGGTTATTGACCACGCCGGAACACGATCAACCTGACCACGAGGGTCTGTTTCCTGCAAGCAAACGAAGAACAAGCAAGAAACTAAGATTGCAATCTGGATATTGCGAATATAAGATGAAAGCTTTATTGATCAAGGTGGGGTTCTGTGACGCCTTTGTCTGGTCGTTGAACACAAACGAAGTACGCGAAGTTGCAGCTATGGTGAACTTTTAATCTAAACAAAACCCAAAGTCTAAACGATGCCCTAAGGGCTGTATATATGGAGGAAGAGGGGGGAATTTCGTGGCCCTTGGTGGAGGGGTCCGAAATCAACCCTATCTCTTGTTTCCCCACACATACGGACTCTAAAAATAGCCTATACTTATGTATTTCGAAATTACATGGGCCTGGCCCAATAATAAGGTGACGCAGCACCTAAAATAGCCTTGGGACGAAATTTATGAAGTGGCATCTTGTATATTTCGTCCAAGGCTTCATGCACCCATTATGGTGGCTTCAAAGTCCTGAAATCATCACTTGTAACTCCGTTCTTGTTCCCCTTGCGCATGCCATCATCTCCATGCTTGTTCTTGCTCCAATGTTCATCCTTCTCCAAGCTAGGCCCTTCATTTGTAAGCAAAACAAATGTATCCAATTTAGGCAGCATCATATTCTCATGAACATTAGAATCATTACCAAGAAACGAAAGTACCTGGTAATTTAGTTGGCGTGCACGAGCTCTAGTAATGGGTCCAGTATGTATAGCAGCAGGGGCTGTGGGTGTAACAATTGTATTGATGTCCTCATCAATTTGTGACACCCACCACCACCACTTGTTCGTAGTCTGTAGGATAATATTCTTGTGTGTTTCTATTGCTGCTAACCATGCCAGGATCACAAGCCGACGAGATTGACTGGGAGAATTTATCGAACAAGGAGCTTCATGATAAGTTTCAGCAAATGATGACTGAACAGGTGCAAGATGTGCTGAACAATTTTGAAGAGGCCATGGAGAAGATCACTGGCCTTGAGAAGACGTTCGAAACAAAGCTCGATAACAGATTTAATGAATTGCTCGCGCGTCTTCCACCACCACCACCCGCTGCACCTAACGCACCTCTCCAACAACAACAACAACGACTACCTCCACGTCGCGAAATAGACCTTCGCCGAGCGAGCCGTGTTCCTCTTGCGTTTGGCCAAACTGTTGGTGCTGCTGTTGATACTTCTGTGGCTCCTGCTACTGCTGTTGCTGGTACCCAGGAGGATGATGAGTATGCGGGCGCTTATGAGGATGAGGTTGATCAAAATCAGATCTACGAGCAGCCACCAGCACCACCACCAGCAGGTCGACCTCAGGTATATATTCGTAATGGTAGGCCTGCACCACCACCTCAGGTACGCGATGATGTCCATATTCCTAAACTAAAATTGAATATTCCACCATTTGAGGGTAGATATGTTCCTGATATATATCTTACTTGGGAGTTAGAAACTGAACAACGATTTACATGTTTACAATATCCCGAGGAGAGACGGGTTGCTGCTGCTGTTTGTGCTTTCACTAGTTTTGCATGTGTATGGTGGTCTGAACATTGTAGATTATATCCTATTCCCGCTACTTGGGCTGCTTTGAAAACTGCTATGCGTACTCGTTGGGTTCCACCATATTATCAACGTGAATTGCTTCAAAAATTACAGCGCTTAAGACAAGGAAAAAATTCTGTAGAAGAATATTATCAGGAATTACAAACTGGCATGATTAGATGTGGTATTGTTGAGGAGAATGAAGCTATGCTTGCACGTTTTCTGGGTGGATTAAATAGAGAGATTCAGACCATTCTAGACTATAAGGAGTATACTAATATCACTCGTTTATTCCATCTTGCTTGTAAAGCTGAACGTGAAGTGCAGGATCGACAAGCATTGGGGCGAACTAACTTTTCTGCAGGCCGACCTTCATCATGGACACCACGTGCATCTTCTACTTCAACTGCACCAGCACCTCCATCCGGTGCCACCTCCAGCCGTGATACAAGAAAACAGGCACAACCACCATTATCTGCCAAGAGCGCACCTGTCGGGCCTGCACAGCGTTCTTCTTCTTCCATGGCATCAACAGGGCACACAAGTGATATTATTTGTCGTCGTTGTAAGGGAGGAGGTCATTATGCGAGAGAATGCAAATCTCCGCGTGTGATGATTGCTACCGCGGATGGTGGATATGAGTCGGCTAGTGACTATGATGAGGAGACATTGGCTCTTATTACACGTGAAGAACATGGTGGAGATGATTCTGATCATGAGACGCAATACATGGCTCCTGAAGACGCTGACAGGTATGAGTGTTTAGTTACTCAACGTGTTTTGAGTGTGCAGGTCACACAAGCTGAGCAAAATCAGAGGCACAATTTGTTCCATACCAAGGGAGTTGTGAAGGAACGTTCTGTGCGCGTCATAATAGACGGAGGGAGCTGCAACAACTTGGCTAGCATGGAGATGGTGGAGAAGCTTTCTCTCACCACAAGACCACATCCACATCCTTACTACATCCAATGGTTCAACAACAGCGGCAAGGTTAAGGTAACACGTACTGTTCGTGTGCATTTTAGTATCTCTACATATGTTGATTATGTTGATTGTGATGTGGTACCTATGCAAGCATGTTCCTTATTACTTGGTAGACCATGGCAATTTGATAAAAATTCTGTACACCATGGTAGAAACAATCACTATACTCTTGTTCATAAGGATAAAAATATTACTTTGCTTCCTATGACTCCTGATTCCATTTTGAAAGATGATATTAATAGAGCTAATAAAGCACAACAGGAGAAGAATAAGAGTGAAAATCAGATTGTGGCAAAAGAATTTGAGCAACAAATGAAGCTTAATAATAAACCATCTAGTGTTGCTTCTGAAATTAAATTGAAAAGTGCATGTTTATTTGCCACCAAATCTGATATTGATGAGCTAGATTTCGGCAAATCTGTTTGCTATGCTTTTGTGTGCAAAGAGGCATTATTTTCATTCGAGGACGTGCCTTCCTCTTTGCCTCCTGCTGTCACTAACATTTTGCAGGAGTTCGCTGACGTTTTTCCACAAGACGTGCCACCGGGATTACCGCCTATTCGAGGGATTGAGCATCAGATTGATTTAATTCCCGGTGCTTCACTGCCAAACCGTGCACCATACCGTACCAATCCAGAGGAGACGAAGGAGATTATGCGTCAAGTACAAGAGCTTCTCGACAAAGGTTATATACGCGAATCCCTTAGTCCTTGTGCTGTTCCTATTATTCTAGTGCCGAAAAAGGATGGTACATCACGTATGTGTGTTGATTGTAGAGGCATTAATAATATTACTATTCGTTATCGTCATCCTATTCCTAGGCTAGATGATATGCTTGATGAATTGAGTGGCTCTACAATATTCTCCAAAATTGATTTGCGTAGTGGCTACCATCAAATTCGTATGAAATTGGGAGATGAATGGAAAACAGCATTTAAAACTAAGTTTGGATTATATGAGTGGTTAGTCATGCCTTTTGGGTTAACTAATGCACCTAGTACTTTCATGAGATTAATGAACGAAGTTTTACGTGCTTTCATTGGACGATTTGTGGTAGTCTATTTTGATGATATACTGATTTATAGCAGATCTTTGGAAGAACATTTGGAACATTTACGTGCTGTTTTTATTGCTCAACGTGATGCACGTTTGTTTGGTAACCTTGGGAAGTGCACCTTTTGCACCGACCGAGTATCTTTTCTTGGCTATGTTGTTACTCCACAGGGAATTGAAGTTGATAAAGCCAAGATTGAAGCTATTGAGAGTTGGCCGCCGCCCAAAACGGTCACACAAGTGAGGAGTTTTCTTGGCCTCGCTGGATTCTATAGGCGTTTTGTGAGAGATTTCAGCACCATTGCTGCACCTCTCAATGAGCTTACAAAGAAAGATGTGCCTTTTCTTTGGGGTACCGCACAGGAAGAAGCCTTCACGGTATTGAAAGATAAGTTGACACATGCTCCTTTACTCCAACTTCCTGATTTTAATAAGACTTTTGAGCTTGAATGTGATGCTAGTGGAATTGGATTAGGAGGTGTGTTATTACAAGATGGCAAACCTGTTGCATACTTTTCTGAAAAATTGAGTGGGCCTAGTCTGAATTATTCTACTTATGATAAAGAATTATATGCTCTTGTTCGGACTTTAGAAACATGGCAACATTATTTATGGCCCAAAGAATTTGTTATACATTCTGATCATGAATCTTTGAAACATATTAAAAGTCAAGCTAAACTGAATCGTAGACATGCTAAATGGGTTGATGATAGAGGCAAAGGTGTCCCGTCTTTCGATGAGATGGTGGATTTCGCTTTCGTGGAAGTCGACTTTGATGATCCGACTACGAACGTGCGAGGACGTCGCGCCTTAGCAATCGCTAAACCAACTCCGAGAGGTTATTGACCACGCCGGAGCACGATCAACCTGACCACGAGGGTCTGTTTCCTGCGAGCAAACGAAGAACAAGCAAGAAACTAAGATTGCAATCTGGATATTGCGAATATAAGATGAAAGCTTTATTGATCAAGGTGGGGTTCTGTGACGCCTTTGTCTGGTCGTTGAACACAAACGAAGTACGCGAAGTTGCAGCTATGGCGAACTTTTAATCTAAACAAAACCCAAAGTCTAAACGATGCCCTAAGGGCTGTATATATGGAGGAAGAGGGGGGGAATTTCGTGGCCCTTGGTGGAGGGGTCCGAAATCAACCCTATCTCTTGTTTCCCCACACATACGGACTCTAAAAATAGCCTATACTTATGTATTTCGAAATTACATGGGCCTGGCCCAATAATAAGGTGACGCAGCACCTAAAATAGCCTCGGGACGAAATTTATGAAGTGGCATCTTGTATATTTCATCCAAGGCTTCATGCACCCACTATGGTGGCTTCAAAGTCCTGAAATCATCACTTGTAACTCCGTTCTTGTTCCCCTTGCGCATGCCATCATCTCCATGCTTGTTCTTGCTCCAATGTTCATCCTTCTCCAAGCTAGGCCCTTCATTTGTAAGCAAAACAAATGTATCCAATTTAGGCAGCATCATATTCTCATGAACATTAGAATCATCACCAAGAAACGAAAGTACCTGGTAATTTAGTTGGCGTGCACGAGCTCTAGTAATTGGTCCAGTATGTATAGCAGCAGGGGCTGTGGGTGTAACAATTGTATTGATGTCCTCATCACTCCGTCTATTATGACGCGCACAGAACGTTCCTTCACAACTCCCTTGGTATGGAACAAATTGTGCCTCTGATTTTGCCCAGCTTGTGTGACCTGCACACTCAAAACACGTTGAGCAACTAAACATTCATACCTGTCAGCGTCTTCAGGAGCCATGTATTGCGTCTCATGATCAGAATCATCTCCACCATGTTCTTCACGTGTAATAAGAGCCAATGTCTCCTCATCATAGTCACTAGCGGACTCATATCCACCATCCGCGGTAGCAATCATCACACGCGGAGATTTGCATTCCCTCGCATAATGACCTCCTCCCTTACAACGACGACAAATAATATCACTTGTGTGCCCTGTTGATGCCATGGAAGAAGACGAACGCTGTGCAGGCCCCGCAGGTGCGCTCTTGGCAGATAATGGTGGTTGTGCCTGTTTTCTTGTATCACGGCTAGAGGTGGCACCGGATGGAGGTGCTGGTGTAGTTGAAGTAGAAGATGCACGTGGTGTCCATGATGAAGGTCGGCCTGCAAAAAAGTTAGTTCGCCCCAATGCTTGTCGATCCTGCACTTCACGTTCAGCTTTACAAGCAAGATGGAATAAACGAGTCTTATAGTCTAGAATGGTCTGAATCTCTCTATTTAATCCACCCAGAAAACGTGCAAGCATAGCTTCATTCTCCTCAACAATACCACATCTAATCATGCCAGTTTGTAATTCCTGATAATATTCTTCTACAGAATTTTTCCCTTGTCTTAAACGCTGCAATTTTTGAAGCAATTCACGTTGATAATATGGTGGAACCCAACGCGTACGCATAGCAGTTTTCAAAGCAGCCCAAGTAGTTGGAATAGGATATAATCTACAATGTTCAGACCACCATACACATGCAAAACTAGTAAAAGCACAAACAGCAGCAGCAACTCGTCTCTCCTCAGGATATTGTAAACATGTAAATCGTTGTTCAGTTTCTAACTCCCAAGTAAGATATATATCAGGAACATATCTACCCTCAAATGGTGGAATATTCAATTTCAGTTTAGGAATATGGACATCATCTCGTACCTGAGGTGGTGGTGCAGGCCTACCATTACGAATATATACCTGAGGTCGACCTGCTGGTGGTGGTGCTGGTGGCTGCTCGTAGATCTGATTTTGATCAATCTCATCCTCATAATCGCCCGCATACTCATCATCCTCCTGGGTACCAGCAGGAGCAGTAGCAGGAGCCAAAGAAACACCAACAGCAGTACCAGCGGCACCAGAATTTTGTCCTGGCACAATAGGAACACGCTGTGCTCGTCCATACTGATTCGGAAGGGGGCGTAGTTGTTGTTGTTGCAGAGGTGCGACAGGTGCAGCCAGTGGTGGAAGACGCGCAAGCAGTTCATTAAATCTGTTATCGAGCTTTGTTCGAACGTCTTCTCAAGGCCAGTGATCTTCTCCATGGCCTCTTCAAAATTGTTCAGCACATCTTGTACCTGTTCAGTCATCATTTAGTGAAATTTATCATGAAGCTCCTTGTTCGATAAGTTCTCCCAGTCAATCTCGTCGGCTTGTGATCCTGGCATGGTTAGCAGCAATAGAAACACACAAGAATATGATCCTACAGACTACTAAGAAGTGGTGGTGGTGTATCACAAATCCGTCAAGCAAATCTCAAATTCTTACCAGTTCTTACCCAGCAGCAGGCGGTGATCGGCAACCGTTGTAGTCAAAAACTCTCAAAGCTTGGATAGAGCGATTACCAGGGAGAGTCAAACACACGACGTAGATGTATGTGGAGCTGGGAAGGCTTATAGTATGGTAGCAAAAAGGGTCAGCAATAATCAATTCAGAGATGCAAAGTTGAATAAACGCTCAACGACGGTATTGTGCTGGTCCTAGGCTAGACCGTGCTAGAGACGCGAGCCTAGAACACCAACAAAATCACGGCGCGGCACGTAAACCAAGGGAAAAGCACACTCTGATTTTTTTTTTCGCTCTTCTTTTTTTTTTGCGCTGCTTTTTTTTTGCGCTCTCTTTTTTTTTGCGCTGCTTTTTTTTTTGCAAAAAATCACTATAATGGCGAGTGTCTCAAAACTCTTTTTAGCTCAAACTGACAGGATGGGCACGAAATTTTTTCGACCAATTTTTTTTTTTGACTGCCCGGACCCAAAAACTGGAAACGGGTCAAAAAAAACTTCCTATAATGGCACCTGTCTCAAAACACTCAGAAACACCTAAAAATAGGATAGCCAGAAAAATTTTCGAAAAATGCGTTTTCGAAAAATTTTGGGCCTAAACGGAGCGTGGCTACCCGACTTTTTTTTTTTTCCGAAACCTACTCCGGCAAGGAAACACGAATCGGAAACTAGATGGATCTCGAAAACAACCCTAATAAGCAAGGAACTCGGATTGGTGGTGGATATATGGTGGTGGTATATGGCAGCGGTGGTGGTAGTGGTGGTAGTATATGGATATGGATCGGTGGTGGTATATGGACACGGATTGTGGTGGTATATCGATACGGATTCGGAGCGGTGGCGGATAAGCGGTGGTAGTAGATGGCAGGGGCGATGATGATGGTGCGGCGGCGGCGTGACAACTTATGACCAGAACTCGAAACTCTAAAAGACTAGACTCTAAGACCAGCAACTAGACACGACGATGCAACCGCAAATTCAACAAAGCAAAACCCTAAAGAGATTATGCAAAGGCTCAGATTGGTTCGGATATGATGAACTAACCCTAATTTTTTTTGTGGCTTTTTCGTGGACTATAGGTATGAAGAACAGACTCGATCTAAACTACGAAAAACTGTAAAATCTCACCGAGCAACCTGGAAATCTGATACCACTTGATAGAGGCGAGGTGTCCCGTCTTTCGATGAGATGGTGGATTTCGCTTTGGTGGAAGTCGACTTTGACGATCCGACTACGAACGTGCGAGGACGTCGCGCCTTAGCAATCGCTAAACCAACTCCGAGAGGTTATTGACCACGCCGGAACACGATCAACCTGACCACGAGGGTCTGTTTCCTGCAAGCAAACGAAGAACAAGCAAGAAACTAAGATTGCAATCTGGATATTGCGAATATAAGATGAAAGCTTTATTGATCAAGGTGGGGTTCTGTGACGCCTTTGTCTGGTCGTTGAACACAAACGAAGTACGCGAAGTTGCAGCTATGGCGAACTTTTAATCTAAACAAAACCCAAAGTCTAAACGATGCCCTAAGGGCTGTATATATGGAGGAAGAGGGGGGAATTTCGTGGCCCTTGGTGGAGGGGTCCGAAATCAACCCTATCTCTTGTTTCCCCACACATACGGACTCTAAAAATAGCCTATACTTATGTATTTCGAAATTACATGGGCCTGGCCCAATAATAAGGTGACGCAGCACCTAAAATAGCCTCGGGACGAAATTTATGAAGTGGCATCTTTTATATTTCGTCCAAGGCTTCATGCACACATTATGGTGGCTTCAAAGTCCTGAAATCATCACTTGTAACTCCGTTCTTGTTCCCCTTGCGCATGCCATCATCTCCATGCTTGTTCTTGCTCCAATGTTCATCCTTCTCCAAGCTAGGCCCTTCATTTGTAAGCAAAACAAATGTATCCAATTTAGGCAGCATCATATTCTCATGAACATTAGAATCATTACCAAGAAACGAAAGTACC
The DNA here is from genome assembly GCF_002162155.2 of Triticum dicoccoides. Lineage (NCBI taxonomy): Eukaryota > Viridiplantae > Streptophyta > Magnoliopsida > Poales > Poaceae > Triticum > Triticum dicoccoides. The sequence continues at coordinate 309,264,002 of NC_041393.1, read as the reverse complement.
TGATAATTTAGTTGGCGTGCACGAGCTCTAGTAATTGGTCCAGTATGTATAGCAGCAGGGGCTGTGGGTGTAACAATTGTATTGATGTCCTCATCACAAAACGCCTATAGAATCCAGCGAGGCCAAGAAAACTCCTCACTTGTGTGACCGTTTTAGGCTGCGGCCAACTCTCAATAGCTTCAATCTTGGCTTTATCAACTTCAATTCCCTGTGGAGTAACAACATAGCCAAGAAAAGATACTCGGTCGGTGCAAAAGGTGCACTTCCCAAGGTTACCAAACAAACGTGCATCACGTAGAGCAATAAAAACAGCACGTAAATGTTCCAAATGTTCTTCCAAAGATCTGCTATAAATCAATATGTCATCAAAGTAAACTACCACAAATCGTCCAATGAAAGCATGTAAAACTTCGTTCATTAATCTCATGAAAGTACTAGGTGCATTAGTTAACCCAAAAGGCATGACTAACCACTCATATAATCCAAACTTAGTTTTAAATGCTGTTTTCCATTCATCTCCCAATTTCATACGAATTTGATGGTAGCCACTACGCAAATCAACTTTGGAGAATACTGTAGAGCCACTCAATTCATCAAGCATATCATCTAGCCTAGGAATAGGATGACGATAACGAATAGTAATATTATTAATGCCTCTACAATCAACACACATACGTGATGTACCATCCTTTTTCGGCACTAGAATAATAGGAACAACACAAGGACTAAGGGATTCGCGTATATAACCTTTGTCGAGAAGCTCTTGTACTTGACGCATAATCTCCTTCGTCTCCTCTGGATTGGTACGGTATGGTGCACGGTTTGGCAGTGAAGCACCGGGAATGAAATCAATCTGATGCTCAATCCCTCGAATAGGCGGTAATCCCGGTGGCACGTCTTGTGGAAAAACGTCAGCGAACTCCTGCAAAATGTTAGTGACAGCAGGAGGCAAAGAGGAAGGCACGTCCTCGAATGAAAATAATGCCTCTTTGCACACAAAAGCATAGCAAACAGATTTGCTGAAATCTAGCTCATCAATATCAGATTTGGTGGCAAATAAACATGCACTTTTCAATTTAATTTCAGAAGCAACACTAGATGGTTTATTATTAAGCTTCATTTGTTGCTCAAATTCTTTTGCCACAATCTGATTTTCACTCTTATTCTTCTCCTGTTGTGCTTTATTAGCTCTATTAATATCATCTTTCAAAATGGAATCAGGAGTCATAGGAAGCAAAGTAATATTTTTATCCTTATGAACAAGAGTATAGTGATTGTTTCTACCATGGTGTAAAGAATTTTTATCAAATTGCCATGGTCTACCAAGTAATAAGGAACATGCTTGCATAGGTACCACATCACAATCAACATAATCAGCATATGTAGAGATACTAAAATGCACACGAACAGTACGTGTTACCTTAACCTTGCCGCTGTTGTTGAACCATTGGATGTAGTAAGGATGTGGATGTGGTCTTGTGGTGAGAGAAAGCTTCTCCACCATCTCCATGCTAGCCAAGTTGTTGCAGCTCCCTCCGTGATAGAGGCAAAGGTGTCCCGTCTTTCGATGAGATGGTGGATTTCGCTTTGGTGGAAGTCGACTTTGACGATCCGACTACGAACGTGCGAGGACGTCGCGCCTTAGCAATCGCTAAACCAACTCCGAGAGGTTATTGACCACGCCGGAGCACGATCAACCTGACCACGAGGGTCTGTTTCCTGCGAGCAAACGAAGAACAAGCAAGAAACTAAGATTGCAATCTGGATATTGCGAATATAAGATGAAAGCTTTATTGATCAAGGTGGGGTTCTGTGACGCCTTTGTCTGGTCGTTGAACACAAACGAAGTACGCGAAGTTGCAGCTATGGCGAACTTTTAATCTAAACAAAACCCAAAGTCTAAACGATGCCCTAAGGGCTGTATATATGGAGGAAGAGGGGGGAATTTCGTGGCCCTTGGTGGAGGAGTCCGAAATCAACCCTATCTCTTGTTTCCCCACACATACGGACTCTAAAAATAGCCTATACTTATGTATTTCGAACTTACATGGGCCTGGCCCAATAATAAGGTGACGCAGCACCTAAAATAGCCTCGGGACGAAATTTATGAAGTGGCATCTTGTATATTTCGTCCAAGGCTTCATGCACCCATTATGGTGGCTTCAAAGTCCTGAAATCATCACTTGTAACTCCGTTCTTGTTCCCCTTGCGCATGCCATCATCTCCATGCTTGTTCTTGCTCCAATGTTCATCCTTCTCCAAGCTAGGCCCTTCATTTGTAAGCAAAACAAATGTATCCAATTTAGGCAGCATCATATTCTCATGAACATTAGAATCATTACCAAGAAACGAAAGTACCTGGTAATTTAGTTGGCGTGCACGAGCTCTAGTAATTGGTCCAGTATGTATAGCAGCAGGGGCTGTGGGTGTAACAATTGTATTGATGTCCTCATCAGTTGTCTGTCTTGCCGCGAATGTGTATGCACATACTGGTAGATCGGTCGCTCTGCAACAATGAACCATGGCCGAGTAAGTAGCAGCACATGCCATAGCAGAGCCCCCCACGTAGCAGTTCAGGTTGTTCTGTCTAAACCATGTACACGTACATACAACCACACGCTAAAAAATACGGCCACGTACATACATATGAGTGGGGTCTCGAAACGCGTACTCGCACATACGGACGGCCACGGCTTGTGTACATGGAGGCAACAGACGGCAGCGATGTTGGCCTATTCATCTTCAGCTAACCGACTGGGTCAGAACAAAGAAAACAGCGTCGTGTTCGCCGGGAGACAAGTGACTGTGTCGGAACGCATCCTGTTCATCGGGAGGCAATAGTTTGGGTTGAAATGGGTTGTGTTCAATGGGAGCCAACTGGCTTGGACAGAACAACTGGAATGGGGTCTGGCATATCACAAAATGGAGGAAAATTGCCCTGTGTTCGACCGCGTATGGTCGAAACAGGCTCCTGTTCATCGGGAAGGGTCTGGCATACCTCAAAACGGAGGAAACAGACTTGTGTTCGAGCTCCTACGGTCGAAACGGGGTGCTGTTGATCGGGATGGGTGTGGCGTACTACAAAATGGAGGAAACAGACTTCTCTTCGACCTCCTACGGTTGAAACGGGGCTCCTGTTCATCCGGAGGGTGTGGCGTACCGCAAAACGGGACTCCATGGGCTACTATTCATTCACCGTCTACTGCCTCGCTCTAGCCCCCACGGGCTACTATTCATCCATCGTCGACCTCCTACAGCCTCCACCTGCGACTATTCACCCTCGGCATCTCCCTCCTACCTCCACCAGCTACTGTTCATCCATGGGCTCCTCTTCATCCAGCCTCCACCGGCTACTGTTGAACCACCCCTCCACAGGCTACTGTTCATTCAGCCCGCCACCGGCTACTATTCAACCAGCCCTCCACGGGGTCCTGTTCATCCACCCCCAACCAGCTCAATCGGGGCCTTGTTTATCCAGCGGCAAGGGCCTCTACCCCCATGGGGTCCTGTTCATCCAACCCCCACCGGGAACTGTTCATCAAATCCCCAAGAACGCTCACTGTTCGTCAAGAGGCAGTAGGTCGATCGGCTTCAGTTAGCAGCAGTAGCGAAGGAATCGCTCGATCGGGTTCGGTTAACAGCAAGGGATTGATCGAAAGCTTAGGTTCAGTAACGCGTAGCCAGTGCAATCGCTCGGCTTCAGTAGGCAAACGCCTCGCTCGGGTTTAGTTAGAGCCCAACGCCTTGCACCCACACGCGTACGTGTACGAGAGAAACGCGCAAACCTTCGTGCATCGCTCGGCTCCGACCACCCGCCATAATTGGAAACTCACCAAATTTTTCCTCGCCCTCACTTCTACCATGATTTTTTCTGTCATGGATTGCCCAAAGAAGTCATGCAGGTGCGTCTCCGGCCTGCCCAGGATGAAAAGCTCATTTTCTGTCATGATTCTTTGTCATAGAAGTAGGAGCCCACCACATCTATGATGATACCAGGTTTTGTCATAATTAGCGTCATAGAAGTGTCATAAGTATGACGGAAAAAAATTCGTTCGGCCCAAAATGTCACGGATGTGTCTTTTTTTGTAGTGATTGAACACAAGAGATGAACTAAGGTTTGAGAGGAGATGGTGCTGTTGAAGATGTTGATGGAGATAGCCCTCCCAAAGATGGGAGGGTCATTGGTGATGACGATGACGATTATTTCCCCCTCCAGGAGGGAAGTTCCCCTGGCGGAATCGCTCCGCTAGAGGGCAAAAGTGCTCCTACCCAAGTTCCGCCTGAGACGGCGACGGTCCGTCCCGAAAGTCCTCTCCTTATTTTTTTTCTAGGTCAAAATGACTTATATACCAGAAGAGTGGCACCAGAGGTGTACCGATGAGGGCACAACCCACCAGGGCGCGCCTGGGGTGCCTGCGCGCCCAGGTGGGTTGTGCCCTTCGGGTGGGTGTCCTCCGGTAGTTATTTGCTTCATTATTTTCCATATATTCCGAAACAATTCTCCGTAAATTTTAACCTCATTTGGAGATGTGCAGAATAGGTAACTATGACGTAGCTTTTTAGGTCCATAATTCCAGCTGCCAGTATTCTCCCTCTTTGTGTAAACCTTGCATATTATGAGAGAAAAGGCATTACAATTACTCAAAAAAGCATTATTATGCATAAAAACATAGTGAACAACAGTAGGTTAACATGATGCAAAATGGACGTATCAAGATCCACCAAGGATTCAAGACCTCTTTCCTTCAAGGATTGGGATGAACTAGTGCCCCTTTTGTACCCCTTTCTTGACTTTGGATCTTGTATCTCCCTGTCGGTGTCAAAACCGGCGGATCTCGGGTAGGGGCTCCCGAACTGTGCGTCTAGGCGGATGGTAACAAGAGACAAGGGACATGATGTTTTTACCCAGGTTCGGGCCCTCTTGATCGAGGTAAAACCCTACTCCTGCTTGATTAATATTGATGATATGGGGTAGTACAAGAGTGGATCTACCACGAGATCAGAGAGGCTAAACCCTAGAAGCTAGCCTATGGTATGATTGTTGTTCGTCCTACGGACTAAAACTCTCTGGTTTATATAGACACCGGAGAGGGCTAGGGTTACACAGAGTCGGTTACAATGGGAGGGGACCTTCATATCGTATCGCCAAGCTTGCCTTCCACGCCAAGGAAAGTCCCATCTGGACACGGGGCGGAGTCTTCAATCTTGTATCTTCATAGTCCGGGAGTCCGGCCAAAGGTCATAGTCCGGCCATCCGGACACCCCCTAATCCAGGACTCCCTCAGTAGCCCCAGAACCAGGCTTCAATGACGACGAGTCCGACGCGCAAGTTGTCTTCGACATTCCAAGGCGGGTTCTTCTTCAAATTCCCTGTACCCGTCGAATAGTGTCCGGCTTCTAGTGCGTGCTGCCCTCCTCAGCTTCTGTGCCCCATAATGACCATCTTCCACGTGTCAAACATATGCGAAAAGCAAGGGGATTTTTCCATTTACCCCCCCCCCCCCGGTGGCGTTAATGAACCGCCCATAAAAGAGACGGGGATTTAGATCCAATTCACACCATCTTCCCTCCGCGAGCTTTCATCAGAGTGCCTTCGACAGAGATCCATTCCACCATGGCCGGTCGGTGCAGCTCCTCCTCTCGCCTCTCCAGCCCTCGGCCCGGAGATTGGGGGCGGTGTTCCATCCCGCATAGCGAGCTAGTAGTGCTTCAGTCCAAGGGGCTTCTCCCCCCAGCATATATGGTCCCAGTTCGAGCCGGGATTGCTACCTATAGCGGCGGAGAGCAGGCGGAGAGCATCCCCAATCCCTCTCAAGGAGAGCGGGTATGCCTAGTCCCTTATTTGATGAGAGGACTCGGATTTCCAGTTCATCTGTTTCTCCGAGGGTTGCTGGAGTTCTACAGCCTCCAGCTACACAACCTCACGCCCTCCTCCATTCTGCACATTGCGGGCTTCGTGGCCCTCTGCGAGCTGTTCTTGGGCGTTGATGCCCATTTCGCGCTGTGGAAGAGGTTGTTTTGCCTCGTGCCCCGTTCTCAGGAGGGGCCTATTTATCAAGTTGGTGGAGCCGAACTATGGCGCATCATCGGGACCGGATATCTATCCGGTACCCCAAAGAGGACGTCCGAGGACTGGTCCCCGAAGTGGTTCTATATAGATGACGTCCACCTGCCGGACCCTGTATGGATCGGCCTCCCTGAGTTCAATAATGCTCCGTTGAAGAAGCGCCTGAGCTGGCGCCCGCGGAACCCTCAGAGGGAAACTGACAGGGACGTCCTTTACCTCATGAGCCGGATAAGGTTGTTGGCTCATTCCGGACTAACCATGATCAAGGTCATGGCCATATGCATTACACGAGGGGTGCAGCCGCTTCAATACAGAGGCCACCCCATGTGGGATTTCAACGGGGAGGACGACGCCACCCGGTGCAGTCGTAAGGGGCCAGATTCGGCCGCCACTTTAACGAGAAACTTATCCGCTTTGTACAAGGGAGAAGAAGAGGAATTCCTCCGTGCCAACCCGGAGGGCGGATTCTCCATGTACAATCCTCCCAGTTGGGTGAGCGAACATTTTCACCTGCCGACCCGCTTTCGAAATTCCCGTAATAGAGTACTTAGTCTAACAATGTTAACGCAGGAGCTGCGCCAGACTGTGAAGGAGATAAACAACCCTCCTCCACAACCCGAGGACCCGGAACGATCCCTCGATCCGGATTCTCAAGAAGATCCGGACTTATGTGTGGAGTTAATTGACGGGGTGTTTCATCAATTGAGTAGGGATAACACCCTAGTGGCCATTACGGCCGACTATCCCGGACTACTTCCAGCCTCAAAGGTAACCGAGACTGAAGTCCTAGTATTTTTAAGGAGACCCATCCATGCTTTATCTTGAATGCCGTGAACTAATAGTGTTTCGTTTCGTAGGGTAAATCCTTGAGGCGGAAGGCCGAGCCCGCGGTGGGCAGCCAACAAGGTCCACTGAAGCCAGGCGGGTCAAAAAGAAGTGCGGACCAGATCGAGATTCCGTCGCAACGATACGGCGTGCAAATTTAACGCCTAGGGTTTATGCCCTTGAGTCTTACTAATGCTCATGATTTTCTTAGAAAGAAGAGAGCCCGCCGGACTATATCTGCCGGCCAAGGTTCAAGGCCGGGTCTAGAAGAGGAGACGGGCACGGGGCGTGCCTCGGGCGTTCCTTCGACAGTGGATGCAGACGGGCTATCTGCCACCAATTCAGAGGTGGAGAGTGCACTGAACCACAGGCGTCGCCGGACTGTTCTTCGTGACGCATGTTTTTCCCCAGAGGCGTTGGATGCCTTTAATACAGGAGATGCGTATCTCCGTGCCGCTCAAAATGGTCTAGCCAGAGCCACAGAGCAGTATGTAAAAGACATACATGTGAGTAAAATTGAAGGTTATATATGTCAGTAGCCCCCGAGACTTGAAACAGTGAAGATAACTGTTTTAAGGATCATGTGCTATGCAGTGTCTTACAAAGAAGAATACGCAACTGTCCCAGGAGCTTGAAGAGTGCAAGGCCCAACTCGAGGCCGCACTGGCCACTTCAGAAAATGCCAAGGAGATGCCCTCAGGTAATATATGCTTCGAAAGATAATTCCGTTGTGAAGTGCGGCAGGTGTGCAACTCTGACTATAATAGTGCAGATGGGGACGGAGTAAATCCGGACAAGCAACAACTCCTACGCCAACTAAAGGCTGGCGAGAGCGTGCTGACGAGGGTGAGGCAAGAGAAGAACAAACTTCAAGATGCCAATACCCAGCTGGGCGAGGAACTAAAGGTTGTTCGTATTCAGCTGTCTGCTTCCGTAAAGGAGAATCGACGACTTCGACGCGGCATTTTTAGTAAGTGCTTGAACGAATCTTCGAAAAAATAATTCGGCGAGGAAGTCGATTAACAGAGCTATGTCTGTAGGTCTGCTGAAAGGTCGCCCTGCGGAAGAAATGCCCGGTTCAACGGGAGACCTTCTACCCGAGTTGTTGCAACTACACGAACGAGTTTGGCAGGCAATGCAGAGTGTCATTCAGGCTATGTGGCCATCCCTCTCCATGCCCGAAGGCCTTGGGGGAGCTTACAAAGAAGCTGGAGGGAGTGTGGCAGCGCTTCCGTTTGTGGAAGATATCGGCCTGCCGTCAAGGTGCCAGGAAGGCCTGGGCCATGGTGAAGACTTGGTACACGAAGGCTGACCCAAATAACATGGCCGAGGTCGGCCCTCTGGGTCCTGACGGAAAGGAGATCCCTGTCAGCTTAGTATATGGCCAGGTAGAGCTGGCTGCAAAGTATTCCCAACAGGACTGTAAATTAGACCGCCTGTTGGATGGTATTGAAGAAGAATATATCGAGTCGGATTGACTCTGTAATTTAAAATGACATGAAAAATGCCCTCTAGCCGGATTGTAGATCATTTGTCATTGCAGACCTTTTCGCTTCGACCTCTGGATCCTATAGTCCGAAGTGTGTCTGAATACCCTCTCGATTATGTAAGAACCGGGGCATGTATGGAGACAAGGCGTAGGGGTCATAATTGCTTTAGCAGACATGTGCCCAACTAGTTATGTCATATTACATGGTTAGTAAGAAACATCTTCCAGGGAGAATAGTTCCGTTAGGGGTTCCTTTCCCTGGGAGGCATGCCCTAAAGTGCATGTCCGAACTGCTAAAAAGAGCAGAAAAGCATCTGGGGGCAGATAAATAAACACGAAAGATCATCTTTTAGTTCACCGACCTAATATTCTCTTAAGAACGCTAGCTTTCGGCTTCACCTAGTCTGAGGTACACATCCGGCTGACCCGGCAGTAACAATCGCAGAGGTGTTCCCTTTACCACCTAGCCGAACGAACGGGAACGTAGGGGTAAGCACAGGAGCCAGGCAACCCAGCTTGGCCAAAACTTAAGTCATATCGATGCATATAATGGTGTATAAAAGGTTCATGCGGAAGTGTCACACATGTTTTGGGCATGAGGCCCGTTTTATATAAACTTCTTAAAGAAGCCCCCCGGTATAATGAGCGCGGGTGGCGCGTCAAGTATGTGCGAACAATGCACATGCAAGCCCCTAAGGGCTTGGGATAAAAAAGGTAGGGAGAGGGAGCGAAATCCCGAACAGCTAATGTGAAAAATAAAAATAAAAAAATAAAAAGGGGAGGGAGGAAGGAGACGAACACGGAGTCCGGCGCTAGGCGTAGAATCTTCGTAGGCGTGCTGCGTTCCATGGGTTCGGCTCGAGTCGGTTGTCCGATGCGTTTCGCAGACAGTATGCTCCACCAGTCAGTACTTGGTCAATTATGAAGGGACCCTCCCATTTGGGCTTTAGTTTGTCCTTTTTCTTGTCCGGCAGGCGTAGAACTAGTTCGCCAATGTTATAAGTTTTGGCCCGTACTTCTCTGCTTTGATATCTTCGAGCCTGCTGTTGATAGAATGCGGAACGAGCTTTTGCCACATCGCGCTCCTCCTCCAATGCGTCCAAGCTGTCCTGCTGATCGAGCTCGGCTTCTCTTTCTTCGTACATGCGCACTCGAGGTGAGTCATGAATTAAGTCGCATGGCAGTACTGCCTCTGCGCCGTATACCATAAAAAATGGTGTGAATCCGGTACTGCGATTCGGCGTGGTCCGCAGCCCCCAGAGTACGGAGTCAAGCTCCTCTACCCAGTGCGTGTTAGATTCCTTGATGGATCGCACTAGTTTGGGTTTGATGCCGCTCATAATGAGACCGTTGTCTCGCTCGACTTGACCATTGGTTTGAGGGTGATAGACTGAGGCGTAGTCGAGCTTAATGCCCATGTTTTTGCACCAGACTTTAACTTCATCGGCCGTGAAGTTTGTGCCGTTGTCAGTTATGATGCTGTGGGGGACGCCGTAACGGTGTACGACCTCGGATATGAAGTCTATCACCGGTCCGGATTCGGCCGTCTTTACAGGATTGGCCTCTATCCATTTGGTGAATTAGTCCACCATGATCAGTAGATATTTTTGCTTGTGGGTTTCTCCTTTAAGGGGTCCAACCATGTCAAGCCCCCAGACCACAAAAGGCCAGGTAATGGGTATAGTTTGTAGGGCTATAGGCGGCATGTGGCTTTGGTTGGCAAGTAATAGGCAACCGACGCATCGCTGCACTAAGTCCTGAGCGTCTACCCGGGCCGTTGGCCAATAAAATCCGGTACGGAAGGCCTTGCTTACAAGGGCCCAGGCTGCGGCGTGGTGCCCGCCAAGTCCGGCATGAATTTCAGCCAGAAGGTCTCGCCCTTCCTCTTCGAAGATACACCTTTGAAGGACTCCGGTTGTGCTTTTCTTATAAAGCTCTCCCTCGTGGACTTTGTAGGCTTTAGATCGCCGCACTATGCAGCGGGCCTCGTTTTGGTCCTCGGGAAGTTCCTGCCTAGTTAGGTAGGCTAGGAATGGTTCTGTTCACGGGGCAATGACTGCCATTATTGTGTGGGCTGACGGTGTTGTTTCGTTGGCGGAGTGTCACGACCGGTTTCCAATAAAAATATTTATTGAGAAACCAATCTTTTGAGTCCAGTATGAGAGAAATCCTCCTTACTGGTAGACAAATTCTTGATACAATAAGCCAGTAGCATAAAATATATTACAGGGTCGAACTACGGTTGCTCAACCAAATTATTACAAGCACGCCAATAAATATACATATTGGCGGACATGACACAGTGGTGTGGAGGCATGCTACTGACTCGAGGATAGGGCGGTGGTGGAAAAACACAGCGGGGAGAGAGATACAAGTCTCTAAAGCTGTCGTCTCATCGAGCGTCGAGGTGAGGCTCGATGAATTTATTTGGTAGCGGAAGCGGATATAATACAGTGACCAAATCCAGGGTCGTACGAGACTGACTGGGACTCCTCTAGGCGTCGGACTCGCTATCAAATTCTTCATCCATGAGATCGCCTTCGTTAGCATCTAGCCAAATCAACAAGCCAGTGAGTACTTTGAAAGTACTCGCAAGACAGTTCGAACGTAAGATATAACAAATGCATGCATGAATGCGTCATGATTAATACACCAATGTATATTCAAAAATTAGCATAACGAGGTAAGTAAAAGGGAAACGGCGGTAGTCCGCCTGAAATCCCACAAAACATAAATGAAGACCAATCGGGTGTCTGAAGTGACGCCTCGAAAGGTGAACAAATAAATATAAGGAAATGATGCCACAGTCGGGCGTCTTAGCGACACCACATAAAGGGCTTTAAAAGAAATGCCACAGTCGGACGTCGGGGCGACATCACAGAAAGGGCTTTCAAAGAAATACCACAGTCGGGCGTCTTAGCGGCACATAAAGGGCTTTAAAAGAAATGCCACAG
>NC_041393.1:309219364-309252419 GCF_002162155.2 Triticum dicoccoides | reverse complement strand
CTTAGCGACACCACATAAAGGGCTTTAAAAGAAATGCCACAGTCGGACGTCGGGGCGACATCACAGAAAGGGCTTTAAAAGAAAGTAAAATACAACAATGCCACAGTCGGACGTCTGAGCGACATCGCAGAAAGGGCTTTAAAAGAAATACCACAGTCGGGCGTCTTAGCGACACCACATAAAGGGCTTGAAAAGAAAGTAAAATACAACAATGCCACAGTCGGACGTCTGAGCGACATCGCAGAAAGGGCTTTTATTCACAAGTAAATAATACTCATAATAAACATTCAATTTATGAGAATAAATGGGTTAGTCCATTCATAGGAATAATCATTTAACCGGACTTAGCACTCATGCGATTCCCCGGAGTCTCTGTCATCAAAAATGACATTTGATCAGAATAAGATAATATCGATCTTGGACATGGAATAGATGATTTGGAGGAATATATGACTCTGCAGAGTTTCTACAAAATTGTTCCCACAGCCAACGGATTTCCGTAGTCCCGAAGGACTAGTTCCGTTTACGGTTTTTCGGGAGAAAACACAGCTAACCAGTACACACCCATCCTACCTCTCGATGCTAGGAATCACCCTAGACATCGTCCAAGAAAAACTTTTGAGACGGGGAGATCACAATCTCGAATAGCATGGGATCAAATTTATTATACGCGCGCTCTAAGGGGTGCCCCCCTCTCGGTCCCAACCGGAAACACCCATGCCCCCTGACCGGATGACTGGCTTTAATCCAGGGCCATGGAACCATCATCACGGCCTCTCCTTTTTGGTGTGTACCAGGAAAGCGGTTTACAACTTACTAAACCATATTCCTTGCGGAAAACATGTGGTAGTACAGGGAAGGAAATGAGAGGAACTGGACCGATACGGTTTGACACTGAAGTCATATAGTCTGGCATAAGACTGGCATGCTATGACACTGCCATCTTACCCATCCTCATGCCAACACATGGCCATTTATACTCACATCCATCCACTTATGGATCATCGAACTCACTTACCTCAACATTGCATAAAATAACGTCCATCGGTATGCTCATCAACATGCCATGAAACTAACTAAATGCAAAACATGCCAAGACACTCATCATATCAAAAGCTCAAACATGCTTGCCTGGTTCGGAGTAGTCGGAGCCTAGCTCGGTGAAGTTCACGGCTGCGTCACCTCCTTCGGTATCTACGGTATAAAGAAAATATATGCGCTATCGTAAATACCAAGGGGTGCACAGAAAGTATTCCAAATATTTTTCAAATAAATCCGATAAAAAACTAGACAAAATTCTAAAGAGAACAGAAAAAGAATCAATCAAAAATACCTTTCTGTTTAAAAGTTATAAAGGTTTTTGTCCAGGGACTCATCTGTAATGAAACAGAAAGTTCCCAGGGGCTAGCTTATAAAAACAGAAAACGCTTCGGCAGAAACTACGCCAGCCCAAACGGAAAGCGCATTTGGCAGAAGGCGTTTTCAGAAAACGCTTCGTTTAGAAAGGACAGAGAGGCTGACAGCGGGTCCCGCCTGTCAGGTTTGAATATACGAACGGGGCGGCAGATTTCGCCGGTGCCCGAGAGACGCGGTGGTCGCCGGCGGCGATCCACGGCGAGGCAGGGGGATCGGAGGGTACCTCCATGTTCAGGGCACCTTCCCGCGTCGGTTGGTGGTGGTGGTGGTCGCCGGCGAGTATCACATCGACGGCAAGCTTTGCTCCGGCGGACGGCGGCTCGGGTGGTCGAGGGACTCGTCGGAGAGAGCTGCGAAGGACAAATTGATGCTGGCGTTAGCTTAATGGGTGCTAGAGGGAGTAACTGACGGGATTTGGGCGCCGGAGACGGCCTCACCGGAGCGAATCGTGGTGGAGGCCGAGGCGGATCGGGGCGGCCGGAGTTGGGGGAGGAGACCTCCTCGAGGTCCTCCGGGTGGCTTGGCAGAGCTTTGGTGAGGTGTAGAGGTGGTGCGTGCTCGAGGGTGAGCTCGGGGGCCCTTTTTATAGGCGGCCCGAGGTGGTGGCCGTGAACGGGGGTCTCTGGTGAAGGTTAGGGCAGCGCAGGGCTTGGTCGGGGGTAATTAGGACGTTGGGCGTCATCGTGGAGGTCCACGGTTCCGTTTAGGTGCTAATCGAGTTGGGATTTGGTGCTATGGGCGAATTCGACAGAACGGGGTGGCGCGGGCCCGTCGGCGGCAGTGAGCACGTTCTGTGCTTGCCGGGCCACGGCGACGGTGCCACGGGCGTGCGCTGGCATGCATGAGCCCACGCGGAGGGCAGAGGGGCGTTGGGCGGCGCCGAACGGCGTTGAGCCGCCGTTCCGTCCCCTGTCGGCTGTTACGGGGGTTCGGCCGCCGCAAGACACGCCGGCGCGGGCGGCCAGGGGCGCCACCGACGCTGGGAAGACGCCAAGCGCGCGTGCGGGGGTGCTGGCCAGGGAGAAGAAGCCGCGTGCAACGCGCCAAGCGCACTGTCAACGCGTGAGTGAAGCTGACGGACGAAGAACGACACTGAAGTCTGAATTTTCTGAATTTGCAAAGGAACAGTGCAGCTCAGGTGTTCGACAGAATGTTTTTGGCCTCTGGGGATTTTTCCTTGAGCTGATTTTTGGTGGAGTGGCTTCTCATTGCTCCAGTAAGCTGCCTGAATTTTGGTGGAATTTTTGAAGAAGTGTAGATATGAATTTCACCAAATTTGGCAAATCTGGTCCAAACTTGCAGAGACTAAATTTGAAAATTTTGAAAAGAGAAGGAGTGGATCAAGATGGTTCTGGGTTGTGGGTACAAAGGACTTTCCAGGAGAGTTGGTTTGAGGTCAAAACTCAAATGCAAAAGGGTACTTGCTTTGAAAAACTCTCAGGCTCCAAATAATTTTCAGAAATGATTTGAGTGAAAAGAAAATTAGGTTAAAATCCAAAACTTGCTTGGATTAGTTGGGACAGAGAACTTAGGTTGATTACAAGGAGGAGGGGAGCTTTTGGAGGGGTTTTACCACATGGGCAAAATACAAAGTCATGGGTGGTTTTCAAGATATGAAAATCCCAAGTTTTCATAGAGTTTCTTTTTTAAAAGAAAAAGATTAAACTCCCATAATAAATTTGAGAGGGAACCAACAGAGAAGAAGTTTCAAAAGATCAAACACCATAGCTTGAATAAAAATAAAAACCTTGCCAAATAAAAGGAAGTTTTTAAGAGGAAGGTTTTCTGGAAAAAATTTAAATGGCCTCTTTTCAAAAACCACAAAGTTTTTGCTAAAAACCAAATAAAAATTTTGGAGTGTCACAACACCTACCCCCTTAGGAAAAATCTCGTCCCCGATATTTCAACTGTTCCTCAAATAAGTGTGGATGCTTTGTCCGAAGAAAATCCTCTCTTTCCCAAGTTGGTTCGCTTTCGGTGTGGTTGCTCCACTGAACTTTGAAAAACTTGATGGTCTTCTGTCGGGTCCTCCTTTCAGACTCCTCTAATATTTTTACTGGGCGTTCCCGATAAGTGAGGTCTGGCTGTACGTCAATGTTCTCATGGGATACTTGCTTCTCTGGTTTGCTTACGCACTTCCTTAATTGAGAGACGTGGAACACGTCGTGAATGTCGGACAAGTCTTCGGGTAAGTCTAGCGGGTAGGCTACAGTGCCTCTTCGTGTCACTATGCAGAATGGTCCAATGAATCTTGGTGCTAACTTTCCTTTAATCTTAAACTGTTACAGTCCCCTCATAGGTGATACTCATAGGTACACAAATTCACCGGGTTCAAAATTCACCCCACGATGTTTCTGATCGTAATAACTCTTCTGTCGGCTTTGAGCGGTCTTGAGTCGGTCCCTGATTAGCTTGACTTTTTCCTGGGCTTCCTTGAGCATGTCTGGGCCGAAGATACGGCTGTCTCCGGTCTCTGACCAATTTAGCGGGGTACGACATCTCCGTCCATATAGGGCTTCAAAAGGAGCCATTTGCAGTCTGGCCTGGTAACTGTTGTTGTACGCGAACTCGGCGTATAGCAGACTTTCTTCCCAACTGGTTCCATATGTGAGGACACATGCTCTCAGCATGTCTTCTAAAACCTAGTTTACGCGTTCTGTTTGTCCATCAGTCTGTGGGTGGTATGCGGTACTGAAGGCTAGTTGGGTTCCCAGAGCCTGTTGTAAATGCTCCCAAAATCTTGAGACGAACTGAGTGCCTCTGTCGGATATTATAGTCTTCGGGACACCGTGCAGACAAACTATGCGGGAAAGATAAATCCTGGCAAGCCTCTGAGTGGTGTGGGTCGTCTTTATTGGAATAAAGTGTGCCACTTTGGTTAACCTGTCAATGATGACCCATATGGCATCATTCCTGTGTCGTGACCGAGGTAGTCCGACAACGAAATCCATCCCTATTTCATCCCATTTCCACTCAGGTATTTTTTTCGGTTGCAGTAGTCCGGCTGGTCTCTGATGCTCAGCTTTTATGCGTTGACATGAGTCGCAACATGCAATGAAGGTGGCTATGTCCCTCTTCATGCCGTGCCACCAAAATCTTTCCTGAATATCTTTATACATTTTGGTTCCTCCAGGGTGGATCGAGTACGGGGCGGTGTGGGCTTCAGCTAAAATTTGCTGTTTAAGGTCTTCTATGTTTGGCACGCAGAGCCTTTCTCCGTACCATAATATTCCTTCATTGTCTATGACGAATTCCAAGGCCTTGCCCATACTCAACTTCCTTTTGATGCCTTCGATGCTGGTGTGACCGGGCTGAGCTCCTTTAATTTTCCCCACAAGGTCGGGTTGTATTTCCAAGTTTGATATGGTGCCTTCTGCTACCATTATCAAGTTGAGCTTGGCAAATTCTTATTGGAATTCGGGCCTCAAGCTGTGCAGATTGTTTTCGTCGGAGCTGGGGTTCCGACTAAGGGCATCGGCCACTACATTTGCTTTCCCTGGATGGTAATGGATACCAACATCATAATCCTTTACCAACTCCAACCAACGTCGTTGCCGTAAGTTTAGTTCTGGCTGTATGAAAATATATTTGAGACTTTTGTGATCCGTATATATTTCACATCGATTCCCAAGTAAGAAATGCCTCCATTCCTTGAGTGCATGAATAACTGCTGCCATTTCTAAGTCATGAGTGGGATAATTTTCCTCATGCTTGCGAAGTTTCCTTGAAGCGTAGGCGACCTTCCTACATCAACACGCATCCGAGACCCTTTCTGGACAAGTCACAATATACTTCAAAATTCTTGTGTATGTCGGGTACAATTAATACCGGTGTTGTCGTTAACTTCCGCTTTAGTTCTTGGAAACTTTTCTCGCAGGCTTCTGTCCATTCAAACTTCTTATCTTTCTTGAGTAACTGCGTCATAGGCTTGGCTATGGTGGAGAATCCTTCAATAAATCTGCGGTAATATCCTGCCATTCCCAAGAAACTCCGTATGTCCGTTACGCTGGCTGGTGACTTCCAGCCAAGTACGGCCTTGACTTTCTCTGGGTCCACTGCGATACCATCTTGGGTCAGTACGTGGCCTAGAAAGCCTACTTGTCTTAGCCAAAATTCGCACTTGCTGAACTTGGCATACAATTGGTGTTTTCTGAGCTCTCCTAGCACAATCCTGAGATGTTCTGCGTGCTCTTCTGGTGTCTTGGAGTATACCAGAATATCGTCGATGAATACCACGATGAACTTGTCCATAAACTTCATAAATACTTTGTTCATGAGGTGAACAAAATATGCTGGGGCGTTAGTTAATCCAAATGGCATCACTGTGAACTCGTACAGTCCATATCTGGAGGTGAAGGCTGTTTTGGGGATATCTTCCGTTCGTACCTTCAATTGATGGTATCCTGACCTTAAGTCAATTTTTGAGAATACCTTGGCCTGAGCGAGTTGATTAAACAAATCGTTTATCCTTGGCATCGGGTATTTGTTTTTGACTGTGACCATGTTAAGTGCTCGATAGTCAATACACAATCTCAGCGTTCCATCCTTCTTTTTGGCAAATAAAATTGGTGATCCCCAAGGTGAGGAGCTGGCTCGAATGTATCCTTTGTCTAGCAATTCCTTTATTTGTTTCTTCAACTCAACTAATTCGGATGGTGCCATTCGGTACGGTTTCTTGTATATGGGGGTGGTTCCTGGTGCGAGCTCAATGCTGAATTCTATCTCTCGGTCTGGTGGCATGCCTGGTAGCTCTTCAGGGAATACATCTGGAAATTCACACACTACTGGAACCTTGTTTAGCTCAGAAACGTCCACCTTATTTAATCTCGGTTGCCGGGGTATTTTTCCTTCCTTGGCTGATACTCTTATTGTCTTCCCTTGGTGGTGTGTGAGAATTACGGTCCTATTGAAACAGTCGATAAACCCCTTGTTGGTGGTTAGCCAATCCATCCCTAGGATGACATCCAGTCCTTTATTTTCCAACACAATAAGATTTGCGTGAAACTCCAATCCTTCGAACTCAATGACCACATTCTGACAGTAATTCTGAGTAACTTGCTGAATCCCAGGGGACTTGATGATCATGGATTTCTCCAAAGGAAGCATTGAAAAATTATTTTGCAAAGCAAAACTTTTCGAAATGAAAGAGTGAGAAGCTCCAGAATCAAACAAAACCATTGCAGGTATTGTGTTGACAGGAAACGTACCGAGTACGATATCCGAAGCATTTTGTGCCTCCTCTTTGGTTACGTGGTTCAGATGACCCTTCCTGTGGTTATTGTTGGGATTGAAATTGTTTCGCTTGGGCGCTGAATTGTTGCCGCCGTTGTTCGGCTTTGGGGTTGAGTTCCTTGGCTTGGGGCACTGTTTGGCATAGTGCCCTTCTTCTCCACAAGTGTAACAAGTAACACCGGGGCGACAGGTGAATTCCTTGTCCCTTGCATGAAAATTCTTGATTGGGCGTGAGACATTGGATGAGGATTTGTGTGTCCCACCCTTTTGAAAATCGATCCTGCTTCGGTGATTGCGAGCATGGTTAGTCTGGTCCCTTTTTCGCTTGCGGATATCTTCCAGACTGTGTCTCTCATTTTCCAGAGTAATGGCTTTGTCCACCAGTGTTTCAAAATCAGGAAAAGTGTGCACGACCAGTTGGCATTTAAGCGCGGGCGCTAGACCGTCAAGGAATTTCTCCATCTTCTTGCTTTCAGTCATACGTTCTTCATTGTCATAGCGGGACAATAGAGTAAATTGACCGTTGTATTCCGACACTGTCATGTTCCTTTGTTTGAGGTCATCGAACTCTCTCTTCTTAATTTTCATAATACTCTTGGCAATGTGTGCACCACGGAAACCTTCCTTGAAATCATCCCAGGTTATATCATTTTCGTTGGGGTGCATGTGCAGAAAATTCTCCCACCATGATGCAGCTGCTCCTGTGAGATAGTGCGGAGCATATAGTACTTTCTCGAGATCTGAACATTTTGCAATAATTAATTTTCTCTCCATATCTCGAAGCCAATCCTCGGCTTCAAGAGGCTTGTCAGTATGAGAAAATGTTTGAGGACGTGTCTTCTGTAGCTCAGATAACTTGGAATGCTGCTGATACTGTCCATGGTGATTTCCCATGTTGATGACTTGGTTCATCATTTCACGATGTTGTTGCTGACTCTGTTCATCAAGGCGGCACATTTGGGAAAGTGTCGTTTCACTGTTCTGTTGACTCGACTACCCTTGTGTGAAATTGTTGCCTGGTTGAGTGTCATAATCTTCCTCTGGCGGAGTAGGCATGGAGCGAGTCCAAGGACGAGACATTTTTTTCACTCTGGGGATATATTTTGTAAAACCCATAAGAAAAGCGAAGATGGTCGCAAAAACAAATCCATAAATGCATAAGGATGGCAAATAATTTAAATGACCAAGATCACTTAAGAAAAACAAATCGAATTGCGCACGGAGAAGGACTGCTCATTACATATCTTACACGCGGGCGATAATTATACAATACATCACTCAGGATATGCGTACATAATCCTGACATGTTATTTAGGCAAGTGCACTTCTCCAGATCCTACATGATGCGCAAACAGGCTACTTCTCACAACCTATGCACATATAAACATATCATACAAGGCGGTACATTACATGACGGCTAAGCGTACTCAGGCGGAGATGTTGACGACCTCCTTTGCCCTGCCGAGGGCGAGGCGTAGCAAGGTTGGGGACTCGACTTCCTCCTCGCTAATAGGCTCCATACGTGTAGTGTTGCGCAGAGTGGACGGAGCGGTTGCCAGGGGCGGAACAACACGAACAGGAGTGGGCGCGAAGGGTTGTGCAGTGCGCGATGGAGTGGGTGCAATGACTTGGTTGAATTCTTCGGTAGAAGGTAGGCGACGAGTACGCGTATAAGATGCTGAGGACGAGACCAAAGTCAGTGGCGGTGCGGTGGGTAGGAGCTCCCTCCTGTTGGCTGCACAGCCATGAACTGAGTCCATGCGGGCAGCCACGAAGTCGTCCGCCAGGTTGTCGAAGGCTGCCTCCAGGGCCCGGAGATACTCAATGAGCATCTCGAAAGCCTCGTCTCGTTCTCCTCTGTGGCAGGAGTATGCGTAGTGACAGGTGTAAGGCACATGGCACAGAAGATAACGGTAACGACGAGTCTTCATCACGGGGAGGACATCCCTGAGACGAGCTATCGCCTCGCGGGCTGCCATCTGCATAGCATGCCTCTCCGTAGGCATGGCTCTTCCCAAGAACCGGAAGCGGCGTAACTCACCACGCCCTCCCTTGAACTGCACCGCGGCCTGGTGCATGGTGAGACTGTCGTTGACTCGGTACTGGCAGAGTGTGAAGACTGGGCGCACAGATGGCCCCATCGCGACCTGAACGATGAAGGAAAGAAGCTTGATGAACCCATCGGGCACGTTGGCGAAGTTCTGAGACTCGCAGCTGTTGTCGGCCATCTACAAAAGTAGGCAAAAATTCTGCATGGTCAGATCATAAATTTATGCTGACTGACAGAAAATGACTACAATCAAGAAAATATGGAAAGGCTCAATCATGCTAATAACCAATTAGCGATCGCACCTAGTGGCTTCCTACAGTCAGCCTGGCTCTGGTACCAAGCTTGTCACGACCGGTTTTCCAATAAAAATATTTATTGAGAAACCAATCTTTTGAGTCCAGTATGAGAGAAATCCTCCTTACTGGTAGACAAATTCTTGATACAATAAGCCAGTAGCATAAAATATATTACAGGGTCGAACTACGGTTGCTCAACCAAATTATTACAAGCACGCCAATAAATATACATATTGGCGGACATGACACAGTGGTGTGGAGGCATGCTACTGACTCGAGGATAGGGCGGTGCTGGAAAAACACAGCGGGGAGAGAGATACAAGTCTCTAAAGCTGTCGTCTCATCGAGCGTCGAGGTGAGGCTCGATGAATTTATTTGGTAGCGGAAGCGGATATAATACGGTGACCAAATCCAGGGTCGTACGAGACTGACTGGGACTCCTCTAGGCGTCGGACTCGCTATCAAATTCTTCATCCATGAGATCGCCTTCGTCAGCATCTGGCCAAATCAACAAGCCAGTGAGTACTTTGAAAGTACTCGCAAGACAGTTCGGACGTAAGATATAACAAATGCATGCATGAATGCGTCATGATTAATTCACCAATGTATATTCAAAAATTAGCATAACGAGGTAAGTAAAAGGGAAACGGTGGTAGTCCGCCTGAAATCCCACAAAACATAAATGAAGACCGATCGGGTGTCTGAAGCGACGCCTCGAAAGGTGAACAAATAAATATAAGGAAATGATGCCACAGTTGGGCGGCTTAGCGACACCACATAAAGGGCTTTAAAAGAAATGCCACAGTCGGACGTCGGGGCGACATCACAGAAAGGGCTTTAAAAGAAAGTAAAATACAACAATGCCACAGTCGGACGTCTGAGCGACATCGCAGAAAGGGCTTTAAAAGAAATACCACAGTCGGGCGTCTTAGCGACACCACATAAAGGGCTTGAAAAGAAAGTAAAATACAACAATGCCACAGTCGGACGTCTGAGCGACATCGCAGAAAGGGCTTTTATTCACAAGTAAATAATACTCATAATAAACATTCAATTTATGAGAATAAATGGGTTAGTCCATTCACAGGAATAATCATTTAACCGGACTTAGCACTCATGCGATTCCCCGGAGTCTCTGTCATCAAAAATGACATTTGATCAGAATAAGATAATATCGATCTTGGACATGGAATAGATGATTTGGAGGAATATATGACTCTGCAGAGTTTGTACAAAATTTTTCCCACAACCAACGGATTTCCGTAGTCCCGAAGGACTAGTTCCGTTTACGGTTTTTCGGGAGAAAACACAGCTAACCAGTACACACCCATCCTACCTCTCGATGCTAGGAATCACCCTAGACATCGTGCAAGAAAAACTTTTGAGACGGGGAGATCACAATCTCGAATAGCATGGGATCAAATTTATATACGCGCGCTCTAAGGGGTGCCCCCCTCTCGGTCCCAACCGGAAACACCCATGCCCCCTGACCGGATGACTGGCTTTAATCCAGGGCCATGGAACCATCATCACGACCTCTCCTTTTTGGTGTGTACCAGGAAAGCGGTTTACAACTTACTAAACCATATTCCTTGCGGAAAACATGTGGTAGTACAGGGAAGGAAATGAGAGGAACTGGACCGATACGGTTTGACACTGAAGTCATATAGTCTGGCATAAGACTGGCATGCTATGACACTGCCATCTTACCCATCCTCATGCCAACACATGGCCATTTATACTCACATCCATCCACTTATGGATCATCGAACTCACTTACCTCAACATTGCATAAAATAACGTCCATCGGTATGCTCATCAACATGCCATGAAACTAACTAAATGCAAAACATGCCAAGACACTCATCATATCAAAATCTCAAACATGCTTGCCTGGTTCGGAGTAGTCGGAGCCTAGCTCGGTGAAGTTCGCGGCTGCGTCACCTCCTTCGGTATCTACGGTATAAAGAAAATATATGCGCTATCGTAAATACCAAGGGGTGCACAGAAAGTATTACAAATATTTTTCAAATAAATCCGATAAAAAACTAGACAAAATTTTAAAGAGAACAGAAAAAGAATCAATCAAAAATACCTTTCTGTTTAAAAGTTATAAAGGTTTTTGTCCAGGGACTCATCTGTAATGAAACAGAAAGTTCCCAGGGGCTAGCTTATAAAAACAGAAAACGCTTCGGCAGAAACTACGCCAGCCCAAAGGGAAAGCGCATTTGGCAGAAGGCGTTTTTAGAAAACGCTTCGTTTAGAAAGGACAGAGAGGCTGACAGCGGGTCCCGCCTGTCAGGTTTGAATATACGAACGGGGCGGCAGATTTTGCCGGTGCCCGAGAGATGCGGAGGTCGCCGGCGGCGATCCACGGCGAGGCAGGGGGATAGGAGGGTACCTTCGTGTTCAGGGCACCTTCCCGCGTCGGTTGTTGGTGGTGGTGGTCGCCGGCGAGTATCACGTCGACGGCGAGCTTTGCTCCGGCGGACGGCGGCTCGGGTGGTCGAGGGACTCGTCGGAGAGAGGTGCGAAGGACAAATTGATGCTGGCGTTAGCTTACTGGGTGCTAGAGGGAGTAACTGACGGGGTTTGGGCGCCGGAGACGGCCTCACCGGAGCGAATCGTGGTGGAGGCCGAGGCGGATCGGGGCGTCCGGAGTTGGGGGAGGAGACCTCCTCGAGGTCCTCCGGGTGGCTTGGCAGAGCTTTGGTGAGGTGTAGAGGTGGTGCGTGCTCGAGGGTGAGCTCGGGAGCCCTCTTTATAGGCGGCCCGAGGCGGTGGCCGTGAACGCGGGTCTCTGGTGAAGGTTACGGCAGCGCAGGGCTTGGTCGAGGGTAATTAGGACGTTGGGCGTCATCGTGGAGGTCCACGGTTCCGTTTAGGTGCTAATCGAGCTGGGATTTGGTGCTATGGGCAAATTCGATAGAACGGGGCGGCGCGGGCCCGTCGGCGGGAGTGAGCACGTTCCGTGCTTGCCGGGCCACGGCGACGGTGCCACGGGCGTGCGCTGGCATGCATGAGGCCACGCGGAGGGCAGAGGGGCGTTGGGCGGCGCCGAACGGCGTTGAGCCGCCGTTCCGTCCCCTATCGGCTGTTACGGGGGTTCGGCCGCCGCAAGACACGCCGGCGCGGGCGGCCAGGGGCGCCACCGACGCTGGGAAGACGCCAAGCACGCGTGCGGGGGTGCTGGCCAGGGAGAAGAAGCCGCGTGCAACGCGCCAAGCGCACTGTCAACGCATGAGTGAAGCTGACGGATGAAAAACGACACTGAAGTCTGAATTTTCTGAATTTGCAAAGGAACAGTGCAGCTCAGGTGTTCGACAGAATGTTTTTGGCCTCTGGGGATTTTTCCTTGAGCTGATTTTTGGTGGAGTGGCTTCTCATTGCTCCAGTAGGCTGCCTGAATTTTGGTGGAATTTTTGAAGAAGTGTAGATATGAATTTCACCAAAACTTGCAGAGACTAAATTTGAAAATTTTGAAAAGAGAAGGAGTGGATCAAGATGGTTCTGGGTTGTGGGTACAAAGGACTTTCCAGGAGAGTTGGTTTGAGGTCAAAACTCAAATGCAAAAGGGTACTTGCTTTGAAAAACTCTCAGGCTCCAAATAATTTTCAGAAATGATTTGAGTGAAAAGAAAATTAGGTTAAAATCCAAAACTTGCTTGGATTAGTTGGGACAGGGAACTTAGGTTGATTACAAGGAGGAGGGGAGGTTTTCGAGGGGTTTTACCACATGGGCAAAATACAAAGTCATGGGTGGTTTTCAAGATATGAAAATCCCAAGTTTTCATAGAGTTTCATTTTTAAAAGAAAAAGATTAAACTCCCAAAATAAATTTGAGAGGGAACCAACAGAGAAGAAGTTTCAAAAGATCAAACACCATAGCTTGAATAAAAATAAAAACCTTGCCAAAGAAAAGGAAGTTTTTAAGAGGAAGGTTTTCTGGAAAAAATTTAAATGGCCTATTTTCAAAAACCACAAAGTTTTTGCTGAAAACCAAATAAAAATTTTGGAGTGTCACACGGAGCCACCAACTGTGTCAGAGTGTTCGAAGAGTGGCAGTGCAGTTGTGTCCGGGCTATTGTTTCCGGACTCTCCCTCCCATGATACGGATGGCTTGAACAGCCTCTCTAGGAAGATGTTGGGAGGGACGGCATCGCGCTTGGCGCCGATGCGTGCCAACACGTCTGCTGCCTGGTTATTCTCCCGGGCTATGTGATGAAATTCGAGCCCCTCAAACCGAGCTGACATCTTTAAGACGGCGTTGCGATAAGCTGCCATTTTCGGATCCTTGGCGTCAAAGTCTCCATTTATTTGGGATATTGCGAGGTTTGAATCCCCGTGGACCTCTAGGCGCTGAATGCCCATTGAAACTGCCATCCGGAGACCATGTAGAAGGGCCTCATATTCGGCTGCGTTGTTGGAATCCGTGTACATTATCTGAAGTACGTATTGGACTGTATCTCCAGTTGGGGACGTCAGAATGATGCCAGCCCCCAGGCCAGCCAACATTTTGGAGCCGTCGAAGTGCATGATCCAGTTGGAGCATGCGCCGTACTCTTTAGGGAGCTCGGCTTCAGTCCATTCGGTGATGAAGTCGGCCAAAACCTGCGACATAATAGCTCGCCTTGGCTTGTATGTTATGTCGAACGGGAGGAGCTCGATGGCCCATTTGGCAATCCGGCCCGTTGCGTCGCGGTTGTTTATAATATCATTAAGAGGTACTTCGGATGCCACTGTTATTGAACACACTTGAAAATAGTGTCGCAGCTTCCGGGATGCCATGAACATCGCGTATGCTATCTTTTGATAATGCGGGTACCGTGACTTGCATGAAGTTAGGACAGTGGACACGTAGTAAACTGGTTTTTGGAGAGGGAACTTGTGTCCGTCCTTTTCTCGTTCGACGACGAGCACCGCGCTTACAACTTGATGGGTTGCCGCAATGTATAATAGCATTGGTTCGCCCGTGTTGGGCGCGGCCAGGACCGGATTTGTTGCCAGTATGGCTGTTATTTCTTCGAGTCCAGCCGTGGCGGCATCCGTCCACTCGAAGTGTTCGGTGCGCCTAGGAGGCGATAAAGGGGTAATGCCTTTTCTCCTAAGCGAGAGATAAAGCGGCTTAGAGCCGCCACGCATCCTATCAATTTTTGTATTTGTTTGAGGTCTTTTGGGGTATCCAATTGTGACAGAGCTCGGATCTTGGCTGGGTTTGCTTCAATTCCTCTACCGGATATGATGAAGCCCAAGAGCTTTCCGACTGGTACGCCGAAAACGCATTTTTCCGGGTTGAGCTTAATGTCATATGTTCAGAGTTTGTCGAACATGAGCCTCAAGTCGTTTAATAGAGTATCGACGTGTTCGGTCTTGACGACCACGTCATCTACGTATGCTTCAACTATTTTGCCGATCTGGTTGGCCAGACATGTCTGAATCATGCGCTGATATGTTGCGCCGGCGTTTTTGTGCCCGAAGGGCATCGTGTTGAAGCAGAATGGGCTGCATGGGGTGATGAATGCTGTTGCAGCTTGGTCTGACTCTGCCATCTTGATTTGGTGGTAGTCAGAGTATGCATCGAGGAAACACAATGAGTCGTGTCCTGCGGTGGCGTCGATGATTTTATCAATTCGAGGGAGTGGGAAAGGATCCTTTGGGCAGGCCTTATTTAGGTCTTTGAAATCGACACATAGGCGCCAGGATTTGTCCTTCTTTGGTACCATTACCAGGTTTGCTAGCCAGTCCGGATGTTTTATATCTCTGATGAATCCGGCTTCCAGTAGTTTTGCTAGCTCTTCTCCCATGGCTTGTCTCTTGGGTTCGGAGAAACACCGTAGAGTCTTCTTAATGGGTTTAAACCCTTTTAGGATGTTCAGGCTGTGCTCAGCCAGCCTGCGTGGGATTCCTGGCATGTCTGAAGGGTGCCAGGCAAAAATGTCCCAATTTTCTCGCAGGAATTTTCTGAGTGCGGCGTCTACATTGGGTTTTAGTTGTGCCCCGATGGAGGCCGTTTTTGTGGGGTCCGTTGGATGGACTTGGAATTTGACTATTTCGTCCGCTGGTTTGAAAGAGGTGGACTTGGATCTCTTATCTAGTATCACATCGTCCCTGTCCACCGTTGAGCGCAACATAGTTAGTTCCTCGGCCGCTAGGGCTTCGGATAATGCCTCCAGGGGCAG
The DNA here is from genome assembly GCF_002162155.2 of Triticum dicoccoides. Taxonomy (NCBI): domain Eukaryota; kingdom Viridiplantae; phylum Streptophyta; class Magnoliopsida; order Poales; family Poaceae; genus Triticum; species Triticum dicoccoides. The sequence goes on along the minus strand of NC_041393.1, from coordinate 309,237,247 downwards.
TGCGGCTGTCTTGTTTTCGGCGCGAAGCGCTATGTCCGGATCACTTGCAAGAGTGATGATTCCGTTGGGTCCGGGCGTTTTGAGGTTCATGTACCCATAATGGGGTATGGCTTGAAAAATTGTAAATGCTTATCGCCCTAGCACAGCGTGGTATCCGCTGCTGAACGGGGCCACTTGAAATGTGCCTTCCTCGGATCTGTAATTATCTGGCGTGCTGAACACCACATCCAGTATGATTTTCCCTGAATAGCACGCTTCCCGGCTTGGTATTATTCCTCTGAAGGTTGTGTTGCTTCGCTCAATGCGGCTCCAGTCTATTTCCATTTTTCGCATGGTTTCCTCGTAGATGAGGTTAAGTCCGTTGCCGCCGTCCATGAGTACCTTTGTAAGTCGGAAGCCGTCCACTATCGGACTGAGGACCAATGTGGCTTGTGCTCGGGCTGTCCGGAATTTAGGTTCGTCATTGACATTAAAAGTAACAGCCGTGTCACTCCATGGGTTTATTGTTGCTACTTGGTAGACTTCGGTAAGGTTGCGGAGGGTTCGTTTCCTCGCATTGTTTGATGCGAAGGTCTCGAAGACTGTCGACACCGTACTGGCGTTTCTGGGGTGGTGTTCTTCGGATTCTGGAGTTAGAAGCTCCTCGCCACTTCTGGCCACCTGCCGGAGTATCCAACATGCTCTAAGGTTGTGAGTTGGTGTGACTTCCCCTGAACTATGAACTTTACAGGGTCCATTGAGCCATCCCTCCAGTACGGTCCCATACCCTATAGAGGGTTTTTGTTTTTTGATGTTTGGCTCAGGTGCCTGGCGATAATGCGCCCTTTTGTTTCGGACTCGTGTTGTATTCAGGGCCGGATTGTCCAAGAATTTATCTTCGGTTTTCCGAACGCTTTCTGTCGCACAGTACTTTGGTACTATGGATGTCAAGTCGGCGAAGCGTGTAATTTCACGGCGACTTATGGCATTGAGGATTCCGATGTCCGTGCAGTTGTTACAGAAGAATGAAATTGCCTCTTCCTCACGGCAGTCCTTTATCCTGTTCATAACCAGGAGGAATCTGGCCCAATAATGGTGTACTGTTTCCCCGGGCACTTGCCGTATTTGGGATAAATCCCTTATAGTTGGGTGGGCGGGTGGATTTAAATACGGAACCTTGCCCGATAAAATATTCAGGGGCCAAGAAGTTTCCGAATTCGGAAGCTTGCTTTCTTGGACATTATTCAATGAATCAGGCTTGCTGCCTGACTTTGGGTTCAGGACTTGGGGAACATCCTCCCCTCCGCGGGTATCCGGCTTGGAGGGGTCGGGAATCTGGACACATCTGGTCCTTAGAGCGGGCGAAGCTGCACCACATTGTTCTTCTACCACTTCAATGTGGTGGGTGACCTGGGGAGAGTCGATCTCTCTCTGATCGGGTTTAAGTCCAATATGGCCGTAATCTGTAGCGACTCCCACGGCGGCGATGCGATCCAGGAGCTCATTCAGGGAAGAGTGCTCTAACTGCTCGGCGAGTTCCGAGATGATGTGAAGATTGCTTTCGATGGCCTGAGAGGTCATCGTCGGCGCGGCAGCCGAACAGGCGGTCATCAAAAACCTGCCTAGCCGGAGGGTTTGGCCGACAGCCAAAGCTCCTTTAGCAACAGCGCCGTCTTTAAAGACGGGGTGCGGCATCCTTCCTGACGGTGACGACACAGAGGAACTCTCAATGAAAGCACCAATGTCGTTGTCAAAACCGGCGGATCTCGGGTAGGGGGTCCCGAACTATGCGTCTAGGCGGATGGTAACAGGAGACAAGGGACACGATGTTTTTACCCAGGTTCGGGCCCTCTCGATGGAGGTAAAACCCTACTCCTGCTTGATTAATATTGATGATATGGGGTAGTACAAGAGTGGATCTACCACGATATCAGAGAGGCTAAACCCTAGAAGCTAGCCTATGGTATGATTGTTGTTCGTCCTACGGACTAAAACTCTCCGGTTTATATAGACACCGGAGAGGGCTAGGGTTACACAAAGTCGGTTACAATGGGAGGAGATCTTCATATCGTATCACCAAGCTTGCCTTCCACGCCAAGGAAAGTCCCATCCGGACACGGGACGGAGTCTTCAATCTTGTATCTTCATAGTCTGGGAGTCCGGCCAAAGGTCATAGTCCGGCCATCCGGACACCCCCTAATCCAGGACTCCCTCACTCCCCTTTGTGTATGTGGATTTAGCACATGTGTGATTGGATCTAGTTGATTTGAGTGTTCTCATCTCTTGCGTTCTTCGTGTTTTTTGGGAAATCCCCTCCATTTCATGAAAGATCGGCCATTAGGGTTCCACCCTACATCACCTTGGTATCATGAGGCATGGTTGATCACGAATTTGGAGTCCCTAACCCCACTTTCTAGCCTATTTTTTGTGTGTTTTTGTCCAATATAGAAAATCCCCACAAAAATAGCCATACCATTTTTTGTGATTTGTTGGTTGGATGATGTTTTGTTGAATTTGATCCATGGATTTGCTGTGTTACTAGTGGATATAGCTTCCCTCCACTTTTCCCAATTTCCATCCACGAAATTCCCCAAATTTTGCCCTGATTTTTCTTTTTTCTAGCTTGTTCATCGAGTTCGTCCACTAGAAAGGGGAACCATACATACAAATCATACTCGAGCGTCGGGCCATAGCATCACCCCATTGCATATGAAATTGTCATATTCGATCATCTTGTATCATCTAGAGAATCACCGGGAGCTGTACATACATATCATACTTGGGATAGAAAGTTTATACGCTTTGTCTCTTATAGGTTGTGCACATGTTTCGTATCCGCCTATTGAGCAATCGTGCTAGCGTCTTTCTAGAGTTGTGCAACAAGAGCATTTTCTGTGGATTCCACATTTTGAGCTCGTTCCTTGGTTGCACAACCCCATTTATCTATCTTCGTGTGTGTTTCCGTGTGCCACATATTGCTTTTGGTCTAATTGTTTCACTTGCGAATTTGTGAATCTCTTTCAGCATTATTGAATCTTGCTAAGAATTGCATAAATTTTGGGCCACCATACTCACCAAGCTACTCCAAAAGCTTTACTTGTGTAGGTGTGAGCATTGACAAGATATGGTACCACTTGTGCTACTTCCATAATACTACATTGGGTGATATTTGAACCATCTTCGACATTGGATAAGGTACATTTGGTCTAGTTCTTTCCTTTCTTCCACTAACATATTTGCTTGAGATGATGGATAGGCCAAGTACCTCTACCAACCCACATTTCATCGAGCAAGAAGAGGAGCCCAACAACTACGTCACCAAGAATCAACTATTAAGCGCGCATAGAGCTTTGCACCAACAGAATGAAGCATTGGGCCAGGACATCGATTAACTCACCACCGACATGCGACAATCAGAAGAACGAACAAGATACTACCTCGACACCTTGATGGCAACTCTAAAGGAAGTCCTACGAGCCATGATGGTCAACCGCTCATCTACAATGTTATCATCATCAAGACGGTGACACTCAAGCCAACACTCTTTGGATACATCTTCGGATTCAAGACATTCAAGACCTCTTCGCATCGTCATCAAGCTCATGAGGATTGTCAAGCTCCACACAACCCATTTCATGGCAATGGTTTAAAAGACCGCCTTCGGGAACTTGAACAACATCATCGCCAAGCGAATGATCCCATGGAACAAGAGCAAGCTCCTATACGCCAAGATCACCAAGAGAACCAAGATGGCGACGCCCTTCGACAAGAGCAACAACACCGTGAGACAAAAACCCTTTAAGCCTAACATGCTCTACGTGAAGCAATGCAAGCTGTCCAAGCACACAACTGTGAACAAGAAGAGGCCCGCTGACGAGAGTGACAAGAAGAAGCCGCACGCATGGAGGAGCACCAAGAAACGAGGAACCATGAAAGAATCCCACACCCTCAACGTCAAGCTAATCAAGCAGGGCACGAGAAACAATATAGGGAAGAGAGCCATCACCATCGACCCACATGCATTGAATAACAACAATACAACAAGCTCAAGTTCACCATGCCTAAGTTCTCCGGAAGCAATGATCCCACAGACTACCTTTAATGGGCATTGAAGGTTGACAAGATCTTCCGCTTACACAACTATGAAGAAGCAAAGAAGATTTCCATAGCATCTCTTGAGTTCCAAGACTGTGTCCTCATTTGGTGGGAGCAAGTCATAGTGCGGCGAGAAGCAAAAGGTGACCCACCAATGACAACATGGAACCAAATGAAGGATGTCATGAGAGCATGTTTTGTGCCTACATATTATAGTCGAGATCTCTTCAAGAAATTGCAACTTCTAATGCAAGGAACCAAGTCCGTTGAAGAGTATTACAAGGAAATGGAGATTGCAATGATACGAGCCAATGTCACGAAAGATGAGGAACAAACTATGGAACGATTCTTGAATCAACTCAACCATCCAATCAAGAAGATTATGGATTTCAACCGTACACGAACCCCCTTGAGCTAGCGCACCAAGCTAACAACGCGGAGCAACAAGTGAACGATTAAAAGTATGCCAAGTACTCTTCTAAGACCTACAACGCCTTCTACCTCGATGAAAGCCACACCAAGCAACGAGGACAAGTGAAGTTACAAGAAAACTTCGACATCTTCAAGTCGTCCTCCTACTACAAGAAATTTCAAGCCAAGAGCTTCATCCTCATCTATTCCAATGGATGAGATCGTCAAGATGATTTTCATCAAATGCTTCACATGCCAAGGCCGAGGCCACAAGATATTTGAGTGCCCAACTCAACGCACCATGATCGCCAACGAGGGTGACACCTATGACTCCATGAGTGTAGAAGAAATGGAAGCACTTGAGCATGTGGCCATGCACTAACGAGTGAATGAAGAGGAAGATGATCAAGTATTTTGTGACAATGATTCAAGCCTTGCTCTTGTTGTCTTCAAGGTCTTGACACTTCAACACCAACAAGATGAAGACCAACATTGCCACATCTTCCACACCAAAGTGGGCATCAAAGGATGTTTTGTGAAGGCAATCATCGATGGAGGAAGTTGCCACAGTTTGGCAAGAGAAGAGCTATGTTCCAAGCTACAATTGGTCAAGATGAAGTATATATCCTTGTCCCTACAGGTCCAATGGCTTAGCGACTCCGTTACCATTCAAGTGGAGCACACCGTTCAAGCCTCATTCAAGATTTGAGCATACGAAGACACATTGGAGTGTGTCGTGGTTCCTATGTCCCTGTGCCATCTCCTACTTGGATGATCTTGGCAATTCGACCAGAACGTCATCCATAATGGGACCAATCATTATAGCTTCAAAATGAAGGGAAAGAAGTACGTGCTACGACCTATGTCTCCAAGTCAAGTGATCGCCGACAAGCAAGCATCCGCCCATCATGGAGAGAATAGTGAGAGAGTGAGCCACCAAAAAGAGAGTGAGCGCCACAAGCCAAAATTGAGTGCGTCCATAATGAGTGGCAAGAAAAACTTAGTGCTTTTAGCCACCAAAAGAGATATGAGAGATGTGTGTGAGAGCCCATCGAGTGTTCTTCACTATGTCCTAGTGTGCAAAGATGATGCCACAAGAACTAACACGTTTAACCATCTACCTCTAGTGTTGTATAATCAATTGCAGGAGTTTGCGGATGTGTTTCCCAATGAGCTACCTCCCAGACTACCTCCACTTCGTGGCATCAAACACCGCATCGACCTCATCCCCGGTGCACCCCTACTAAACTGGGCACCATACCGCGTGAACCCCAAACAAACCAAGGAAATACAAAGGCAAGTGAAACACCTCATTCACAATGGGCATGTACGTGAGAGCTTAAGTCCTTGTGTCGTTCCGATTATTCTTGTGCCTAAGAGGGATGGTAGTTTTCGCATTTGTTCTGATTGCCGTCCCATAAATTCTATCACTGTTCTATATAGGCATCCCATTCCATGCCTTGATGATATGCTAGATGATCTTAGCGGAGCCACCATTTTCTCAAAAAATGATCTTAAAAGTGGCTATTACCAAATTCACATTTAAGAGGGTGATGAATGGAAAATCGCTTTCAAAACAAAGTTTAACTTGTATGAGTGGTTAGTCATACATACGGGCTTATCTGAAGCACCTAGCACTTTCATGCGTGTGATACATTATGTTTTTCACAAACACATTGGCATATGTGTTGTTTTCTACTTTGACGATATACTTGTGATTAGTCAATCTCTAGAAGATAATGTCACCCACCTTAGGGAAGTTTTTCAAACTCTTAGAAACGAGCAATTTTATGCTAATATGGAGAATGCACATTTGGTGTTTAAAAGCTTTTTTCTTGGGTTTTGTTGTATCTTCTAAGGGTGTTCATGTAGGTGAATCTATTGATACTATTCAAACTTGGCCACAACCAACCAACTTGCAACAAGTGCGCAGCTTCCTTTGCCTAGCCGGTTTCTATCGTAGATTCATGAAGGACTTTAGCACTATTGCATCACCATTGCACGCATTGAGTAAGAAGAATGCATCATTTGTTTGGGGACCATTCCAAGATACCACATTTTATGAGCTTAATAAATTCCTTACGCATGCCCCATTGCTTGCATTACCCAACTTTGATAAGTCATTTGAAGTGCATTGCAATGCTAGTGGTAATGGCATAGGAGGTGTGTTAATGCACGAGAAGCGACCAATCGCATACTTTAGTGAGAAACTTTCCGGAGCGCGACTTAACTATCCCATCTATGACAAGGAGTTACATGCTTTAGTGAGAGTCTTGCATGTGTGGGAGCATTATCTTCATCCTCGTGAATTTTTCATCCATTGGGATCATGAGACACTTAAATACCTTAAAAGTCAAACAAAATTGAGTAAGTGACATACCAAATGGAGTGAGTTCATTGAGTCTTTTCCTTATGTGATCAAGTACATCAAAGGTAAGGAAAATGTTGTGGCGAACGCTCTATCCCGCAAATGTATGCTTGTAACTCAACTTGAATTGTATGTCATATGATTTCAGCACATCAAAGACTTGTATGCACATGATGTTTCATTTGCCATTCCTTATGCAAAATGCCTAATGCATAATACTTGGGACCGATATTATATAAAGGATCACTACAAAAAAAATACACTTCCGTGATGATGCGTGTTTGCCACAGTAGGTCGCGTTTTTTGTCATGCATGTACATCCATGACGATTTTATGACAGAATCAAGATAGTCATACATGTGTTGTCATAGAAGTGTTCCATGACATTACCAAAATTATCATCACGGAAGTGTCCACTTCCATGACGATAAATCACGCGTCACAGGCGTGCTTTCGTCAAGGGTGACCGACACGTGGCATCCACCGTAACGGAACGCCGTTAAGCTATCGGGTCCGGTTTTGGATCCAATAACCTGTTAACAGCCTCGACCAATGGGGATTTTCCACGTGTAAAATCATCATTGGACGGAGGAAACACGTGTCGGCTCACCGTTGGGATAGATGTCATCCACTCATTGGACCCAAGGCGCCTATGATACGTCGAAACGTGGCACGGCCCAACACAGGCCCATTCCTGTGAAAAGGCTGACCCGTTTGACTTGGTCAAAAGTTGGCAGGCCGACCCACGGAAAGCTTGTTAATGGCATGTTCGCATATAGCCCATTTACAGCAGGCTAACTCACGGCCCGTTACGGCCTAACGGTATTAGGCCCAGTAGCGTCATCTAGGCCGTCCAATATGATTCCAGCCCGTTGTACCTTCCGGCCCATGTATGACCCATGGCGTCTTTCGGCCCATATGAGTCCCTTTGTAACTCTTGGCCCATTAACGGCCCGTGGAGAAACCAGCACGTAATGAACAGTGTACCGCTTTATACCCATTAGTGGCCCATTATTCTATTGGGTCGTTTCCAGCCTGTGTTACCTTTTAGCCTTCTCAGGGCCCATTTATTCTTGGGCTCATTTCCGGCATTCGGTTACTTACGACCTGTTACTGGCCTTTTCTGCTTGTGGGCCAAATTCAGCCGGTGGATACAGTCGGCCCATTTGTGGCCCGTTAATCTGTTGGGACATTTTTATAGCATCATCAAATACGACCTATTAACGACCCGTTATGGTCAGCCCATAAAACGTACGTTTTGCACTCTAGCCCGTTTACGGCCCATTATACGGCCCGTACAAGGCCCATAGATGAGACGACCCGTAGAAGGCCCATGGATCCTACGGGACATAGAAGGCCCATTGATCCGACGACCCATTGAAGGCCCATAGATCCTACGGGACGTGGAAGGCCCATTGATTCGATGGCCCATTGAAGGCCCATGGATCCGACAGCCCATAGAAGGCCATGGATCTTCTGTCTCGTAGATGGCCCATGGAACGTACGGCCCGTGGAGGGCCATGGTCACTACAACGTCTGGGCGAGTTGGCCCCCGTTTGAATGATATATTATATTCAAAGAATTATCCTACTCTATACTATCACCTGTAAAAAACATACACTATACAACAAAGAGACCAAGGCATACAAACGTAGAATAATCCTACAATATACAATAAAGAAATTACAGCCGATTATACCCACTGGGCATTATGGTTCGGCACCGGTGATAATAAAGTATACACAAACAGCAAATTACATACACTGGGAAAATACAACTCATACATCATGGACGCGCATCAACTTAACTCCATTTGAACTATAATCTCTTCAGAAAATAGGATTGGCCAGATTCAGATAGCACAAATTTTATTCTGCAAAATCTCCAATTCCTTCATGGTTACCTCAGTGTCTTGTTTCATTTTTTGACTCCTGCATCTAATACCTGCATGTCCAGTCTCAACTTGTTGATTGTATGTTGAGAATCATGTACACATTGTCTTGCCACCTCTAGTTTATGCTCGAGAATATCAGCACATTCCAATTCCAATCCATAATCATTCGGTAATAGCCATGCCGCACTGCTCGCAGATCTTTGTGTTGATGTCACTTCATCCTGAAATGTTTCTGTAAGTACACATGACTAGGGCAAAAATATAGTTACAACAGTGAAGCGAACAAGACAGACTATTTTATACTCCCTTTGTCCCAAAATAAGTGTCTCAAGGTTAGTACAACTTTGTACTAGAGCTAGTACAAAGTTAAGACACTTATTTTGGGACGGAGGGGGTACATGGGAAAACAGGACTAACAATAATGTTACACGTCATGAAGCATAAGTAGGTGATATTTTAAAAATTATAAAAAAAGGTAGTCTATGCAGCCTACATACAGAAATCTCTCTTAGCTCACCAGAGGAGCATGATGTTGGGGCCCAATCCAAAACACAAACAAGTTATAAATTTAGATAGCATGTTGCATATAAGTAAGCAAGCAGTTGGGCATTCTGTAGCTCAATTAAAGTCTTAGGGAGCATAATGAACAGCAGAGGGTTTCATACAAACATACTACAGCAAGCAAAACTATGCAATCATTAGCCTATTATAAACTAGATTGTGAGCCTCATGCAATAATAGTTGGTTAATAGACTTCAAAGCTTTAGCCACACTTCAGCAGAGTAATTAAATGGTAAGGCCTTTAATTCTGTCAACTAATAGTTATACAAGTACCCAACATCAGGCATCAATCTTTGGGCATCTCATTAACTAAGGACAAATAAAGCAATTGAAAAGAGCAAATTAACTATGCCTGAAACAAACAAGGAATTGAAATGTTGAGTTGGATATAGTGACTTACCTTAATAGGTTGAAGAGGCTCAACGCAGCTTCTACTTCTCTTGCAAGGCTTCTTCCTAACATCTTGTACTTGGAAATCCTCAGTCTTATCTTCATTGCACCCCCTTTGCAAGGTGACACAAACTAGTTACTCGTCTCCTTGGAAGATAAATATGCATACTTTTCCAATCTGTGAACACAAAAGGATGAGATTATAACAAAACAACACCACATAATGAAACATGCCGCATCTCTTGCATTTGCACACAATGAAATGAGCATTTACTATGTCTGCACTATGTAAAAACTAGGCATACCTTCGAACTGGACCTCCAGGTACTCTTGGAGAGCCTACTTTAGTGTACAGCCCAACCTTTATGTCACCTATGAGTTAGACAAGGCCCCACTACAACAGCCCTTAGTGTTTAAATCGTTGAAAAGCTCTGTTATAGTGTTAGGTCAAGAACAACAAGTAATCGAAGCAAACAGTCCTAGTATGGCTGGCTGATGCAAACAAGCAATTGAATAGGTGTGTGAGCAAATCTTACATATCAAGAAAAGAAGCAAAGAAGGAGGCTTAAAGACCATCACTTGACTGACCAGATTTAAGGGGCATTTAAACATCATGTGCAACGTAAGAACTAACATAAACATTGCATATTCTAGATTCTACAATGGAATGCACATGTATTAGGTTATGCCACGTATGTTGATGCCTAAATGTACACTATAGCAGGCAGGAGTAATTCATCATTGCACGCACAATTGAATTGCAGGTTAAGGGCCAGTTCGATTCCGCCTTTTCAGGGCTTATTGTCAAAATAAGCCATAAATGTAAAGAAGTCATTTTTGAGTTATGGGCTTGGGCTTAACTAATTTCCCTTTGGAGGGGGGTGTTTCGGGTAGAACCTCACTAAAAATTGAAGAGAAGGGGAATAGTGAAATGACTCTGTTGTCTGTGTATATTACACACAAAATGCAACTACTGACGCCCGTGTCACACCTGATCCTCAAGTAAAAACAAACACGCAAGCATTCATTGGCCTGCCCGCTTGCATCTCCTCTCCCCTTTCCCTCTACCTCGATCCCCTGCCTACAGCACTAGGGTTCCTCCAGCGAGCCATCACCACTGGTCCCATCTGGCTTGGTCCTCGACGATGCTCTGTCCAGCTAGGCTACATGGACGGCGGGTAGGGGCAAATCTCCCTGGCTGCTCCTCCCTCTGGCGCCGCCCCTCATTCTCATGGTCTCCAGCAGCTGCTCCACTGTGGTTCGTCCAACGCACTACTTCGGCGGGTGCTACACTACTACGGCTGATGCCACACTGTGGCAGAAGGCACCTTATTCCCCCTCCCCTCCTCCTAGGCCGTGGCCTTAAGGTGCTGTTGAAGGATGAGCTCATCCAACAAGGTGAGGATCTCCTCTAATTTTTTGCCAAATTTTCATTCTAATCTACTATACAATGAATTGCTATGAGCTGCTTCTGCTACTAGTATATGACACATTGCTATGAGCTGCTCCTCCTGCTGTTATATGATGAATTGCTATGAGCTGTTGATGCTATATGATGAATTGCTATGAGCTGCTGCTGCTTCTACATGATGAATTGTTATGAGTTGCTGATGCTGCTATATGATGAGTTCCTATAAGCTGCTCCTGCTGATGCTATATCATGAATTGATATGAGCTGCTCCTGCTGCTGCTATGATGAATTGCTATGAGCTGCTCCTACTGCTGCTATATGATGAATTGCTATGAGTTGCTCCTGCTGCTGCTATATGATGAATTGCTATGAGCTGCTGTTGGCATATGATGAATTGCACACTGCTGCTGCTGTATGATGAGTCGCTATGAGCTGCTACTGCTGCTATATGATGCTTTCAGGTGGTGCTTCTATATGATAATGACCAGCCACTTGGACCATCGAATTTCAATAAATAATTGTTTTTCATTTAAATGTGGTTCATGCGTTCTTCGTCTAAATTAGGCAATGGGATCTCTATGGAAAACATTGACCAAAGTAGATTGTACCAAGTAGATGGTATCTTTGTATTTGTATTTTGAGCAAATAGTGATGATCTGTTTTCCTATCATATTAATTACTGCACTGGGTTCAATTTGTGATGTTTGCAAGTCAAATTAATTTTCATATGGGCAGCAAAATGAAAAAAATATAATGCAATCTAGACTTTTCACTGGTCATACCAAAGATAAGCTGAAAACACAATGAAAAGAACTGGTTGGCTATTGCATGGAGCTTATATTCACATGTGCTTATTTTCTTAGGATAACTCGTAATAATTGTCCGTAAGAAACTTGGCCAATAGAACTGACATACAAATAACATGTCATGATGATTGCAATGGAGGAGTAATGTACCATAGCACACGGTATAGGCTCACCGCTGCCTCTCCTTTTTTTGCGATGTTCCATGAAATTGCCACATACATCTTGTACTTTTTCATTGTGTAACCCTATCTGCAAGTTGACACGGCTAATTTCAGACATCTCTACATGATAATACATTGCATATCCCTTGCGCATATTTAAACCACCAATCAATGATTATGTGCGTAGCATAAACTAGCCATGACGTTGTGTGCTGGACTAGCAGGCACTCTAAGGGAGCCTAATGTACTGCACTGGAATTTGTACATGCCACCTACGATTTTGTGTAATGTACTGCCTCTATTCTTAAATATATGTCTTTGTAGAGATTCTAGTATGGACCACATACAGATGTATATAGATGCATTTTTGAGTGTAGATTCACTCATTTTGCTCCGTATGTAGTCTATAGTGGAATCCATAGAAAGACTTATATTTAGGAATGTAGGTACGAGGTAGTATCATGTATGACATCTACATATCTAATTTAGTAGCCAATAGTGGAAATCATTGTCCCCACAAAGGGATTACTGGTCAAAAATCCTAGCAAAGCACGTTGGCAGGCATAGAACAATACAAGAGAGAGAGAGAGAGACGCACTTACAAGATCATATCAATGCCTCCGTTCAGGATCTTGGTTGGCCAAGCTATTAGATCTGGAAGAAACATCATCCGTGTAGTTTTTGCCAGCTGCATAACAGGTAACAACGACCTATTAGTATATTTGAAGTACATCGGGCAGGTGATGCTGGACGGGTTTAAAGGTGACAAGTACCTAGGCCATGGCGGGTGCTTGGCATCTTGCTAGACGATGGGAATCAGGTTAGAAACATCAAGGGTGTGATGCTGCGCTGGCTGTCAGGGTCCGGTAAGGTGATCTAGAACCGTCTAGTAGGGTGTTTGTGGAGCGGTTCCCGTAGGGTGGACTACAGTGTGGGTGAAGCGGATCAGTGGCTGTGGATGAGGGTGTAGGTGAAGTTTCTCTGGTGGTTGGGTTAAGGATGGTGTCGATGATGCGGATCTGGGGCCGTGGACGGAGCGTCAGAAGGCAGCTCCAGTGGTTGGGTTAAGGATGGTGTCGATGATGCGGATCTGCGACCGTGGACGGGGCGTCAGAAGCTGCTCCGGTAGGTTGGATGAGGGAGCGAGGAAGCAGATTTGAGTCTGTGGACTTGTGAGTTGGCAAAGCGGCCCCGGTAGGGTTGAGAATGGTATAGGCGGAGCTACTCCGGTAGGGTTGACGATGGTGTCGGTGAAGCGACTCCGGTAGGGTTGAGGAAGGTGTCGGGGAAGAGGATCAGAGGACGTCAATGGGGGCATCGGTGTGGCGGCTCCGTGGGGTGTGGACGAAGTGTCTCTGGTGGGGAGTACAAATGAGCCACTGCAGATGCGCGGCGGTTGACGGGAGTACCGGCGAAGCGGACCCGGTGCCGTGGACATGGCCGGCAACTAATGGGCTGTGGTACAGTGGTGGATGAGCAGTCTACTTATTTCTAGGGGAGGTGGGAGGGGTAGATGCGGCTGCAGAAGCAGATCCAGCGAGGTGGACGCCACTGGAAGTGAATGGGCTCTGGTACGCCAGTGGATGAGCAGTCTAGGGTTTCAAGAGGGCAGGGGAGAAAGGCCGATGAAGTACGAACGGCGTGATGTAAGATGCTCTAGTGTTGTGGAGTTAGTCGTTTTTGCGGGAGGGGAGAGGAAATGGGGGTGCTGTGTAGTGGGGGGAACCGGAAGTTACCAAAGCAGCCCCGGCGTATTATGTAGATGAGGGCGGTATTGTAACTGGTGGTCTCCGTGCACCAAGGACAAAAGGGGAATTTTGCATGCTAAAGACTAAGGTGGTGAAAATTTTAGAAGGAGGCGGGAGATTTTGCTGCCCGCGGATCGTTCGTATCCAGTTTCAACTAATTTTGGACCGTGCTAGTAGGAAGGTCATGGTAGACTGTGTGCACGGGGCATGCGTCAGCAGTTAATAATTGGTGTGAAGTCCACCCCAGAAAAAAAGACAATAACTTGGGATGATGCGCTGATAACTTGGATGTTCACACGGGCGCGGCCAATCATATGGGTGTAGTGGCGCGTTCAGAAAAAAAGGGATCAGACGCTCAGCCTATGTATTTCTCATGTAAATAGATAGTTTAGTGCCATTGGTTATTTACTTTAAACATAATGCATTGACGTGTTAGTGTAGAGGAAAACAAAAAGAAATGGATATTGTAGTCCGCTACTTAAAAGTGTTACCTCATATGATTACATAGCCACCATTTCATAAATTGCGTACCCGTTGAATTCATATATGGATATTACATCTATTACTTCATAATAGAACCTTAAATCATCCAAGACTAATGATTTTGAATGCAAGAGTAACAATGGTGCATGTACATGATAGCTACATTGGTTGTTTGAAGAAACATCACTGTAACTTTGGCATGCACAACTGAAAAGGTTAATTTAAATAGAAAAAATGTGATATGTGAGTGTCCAATCTTTATAGCATTGAATCGATATTGTACCTTTGGCCACGATACGAAGTAGATATTGATTTATCTTCAAGCGATGCACGTCCACGATCGCTAGATAGTGATACGTGAATGAATTGTGCAATCTCTCTCACACGCATACATATCCCATTTCCCTGTGGGCATCGGAATCACACACGGGCACTTCATGTATTTCTCTCCCTCCGTTAAGGCTAGAATTCGTCTTTCTACCCCGTCCTACAAGTCTCTCACACAGAAACACACACGCTCTCTCTGTCTAACACACCCACCCCTTTAATTCGGCCCACTCACAGCCACTAATGTCTCAAAGTATAATAATGTTTCTCACACATATGCCTAAGGTATGAAATTCTGACAGGACTTACCTCATAGGTTCCTATTCATACTAACTCAAATTTTCCCTTCACATCTGTTGGCTTAGCTGAGGTCTGAAATATTATCATTACTGTCATACATGTCCTTCTCGATATTGGTCCTTGCTGGAGATGTTATTCCCGTATCGAGTGCCGAGAATATTCCATGGGGCTGGGGAACACATCTTCCCATGGAACAATGAATCTCTTCTATCCACATATCGTACTGCTTGAATATATACATACCTTCTTGGTTCAAAATAGTGATAGGAATCATTCTTATCTTTCTGATGGATTCTGACATCATCTAGGAGTTTCTGACTTATCTTGACTGGCTTCACGGTCTTGAATATCCAATCTGTACCAAAGGTATGACTGTCGCTTGACGTGACTGATAGAAAAATGCACCATCTCCTGATGATAACATTTGCAGACTTGACTGGCGGTGATCTAGGCAAAGATTCCCATTAACGGCAGGCTATTATGTAATTGCTTCCCTTATGCGAGAGATAACAATCCTCAAAGTATGTGCTCTCACACTGATTGTTCATTTGCCGATGTATCCATGGGGATAACAGTCCCTGCGATGCTCCAGTGCGGTTGCTGAGGTCAATATATTGAGTTGTCCTGGATTCGGACTTGACAAACTCGGACATTCAATGCTGAAAGTTCTGAGCATACTGTGGACTGAGCTGGTTGCCTTGCTATGAGTTCCTTACCGCAATGGAGTAGACCTCTTAGGCGTATCTTCACGGGGTTCGATATGAAATAAGACTGTCTTGCACATTCATACCACATTGTTTGCACAATAATTTGCATACCTGTATTGTTGGTCTTGCTCCTTCATTATTACTTTCTTTATCTAGATATTTGACTGAAAGAGCCGGGCCTTATATATCCTTGATTATTTTTGTGACCCTGAGTACTGTCATTTGCAATCTTTTTTAATCATACATTGGTCTCAAGTCTCGGGGTATTTATACGGTTCACATGTGATTGTACGGATCTCAATCCTATTATTGATTATGCCAGACAGTGAACGGATTAATAGGATCACCTTGTCGGGTGTGCTGTGCTGATCTTGATATTTACTGCCAAGATAGTTGTCTCAACATTGTCTTTTGATACGTCTCTAACGTATCTATAATTTTTGATTGTTCCATGCTATTATATTACCCGTTTTGGATGTTTATGGGCTTTACTCTACACTTTCATATCGTTTTGGGACTAACCTACTAACCGGAGACCCAACCCAAATTGTTGTTTTTTGCCTATTTCAGTGCTTCGAAGGAAAGGAATATCAAACGGAGTCCAAACGGAATAAAACCTTTGGGAGCGATGTTTTGGAACAAACGCAATCTAGGAAACTTGGAGAGGACGTCACGAAGTAAATGAGGCAGCCACGAGGGTGCCCGGCGTGCCCTAGGGGGGCAGGCGCGACCCCCACCCTCGTCGGCCCCTCATGGCTCCCCTGACCTACCTCCTTCGCCTATATATATCTACGTACCCCGAAAACATCCAGGAGCACCATGAAAAACTATTTCCACAGCCGCAACCTTCTGTATCCATGAGATCCCATCTTGGAGCCTTCGTTGGTGCTCCGCCGGAGGGGGAATCGACCACGGAGGGCCTCTACATCATCTCCAAGGCCTCTCCGATGAGTTGTGAGCAGTTTTACCACAGACCTTCGGGTCCATAGTTATTAGCTAGATGGCTTATTCTCTCTCTTTGAATCTCAATACAAAGTTCTCCTTGATCTTATTGGAGATCTATTCGATGTAACTCTTTTGCGGTGTGTTTGTCGAGATCCGATGAATTGTGGGTTTATGATCAAGTTTATCTATTAGAATTAATTGAATCTTCTCTCAATTATTTTATGTATGATTGGTTATGTTTGCAAGTCTATTCAAATTATCAGTTTGGTTTGGCCTACTAGATTGATCTTTCTTGCAATGGGAGAAGTGCTTAGCTTTGGGTTCAATCTTGCGGTGTCCTTTCCCAGTGACAGCAGGGGCAGCAAGGCACATATTGTATTGTTGCCATAGAGGATAAAAAGATGGGGTTTATATCATATTTCTTGAGTTTATCCCTCTACATCATGTCATCTTTCTTAATGTGTTACTCTGTTCTTCATGAACTTAATACTCTAGATGCAGGCCGGAGTCGGTCGATGTGTGGAGTAATAGTAGTAGATGCAGAATGTTTCGATCTAGTTGTCACAGACGTGATGCCTATATACATGATCATGCCTAGATATTCTCATAACTATGCACTTTTCTATCAATTGCTAGACAGTAATTTGTTCACCCACCGTAATATGCTATCTTGAGGGAAGCCACTAGTGAAATCTATGGCCCCCGGGTCTATATTTTATCATATAAGTTTCCCATCTACTTTTATTTGCATCTTTTACTTTCCAATCTATATCATAAAAATACCAAAAATATTTATCTTATCTTATTATCTCTATGAGATCTCACTTTCGCAAGTTACTGGGAAGGGATTGGCAACCCCTTTATCACGTTGGTTGCGAGGTTCTTGTTTGTTTGTGTAGGTGCGTGGGACTCTTGAGGAGCCTCCTACTGGATTGATACCTTGGTTCTCAACAACGGAGGGAAATACTTACGCTACTTTGCTGCATCACCCTTTCCTCTTCAAATGAAAACCAACGCAGTACTCAAGAGGTAGCAAGAAGGATTTCTGGCGCCGTTGCCGGGGAGGTATTCGCTCAAGTCAAGACGTACCAAGTACCCATCACAAACACATCTCCCTCGCATTACATTATTTGCCATTTGCCTCTCGTTTTCCTCTCCCCCACTTCACCCTTGCCGTTTTATTCGCCCTCTCTTTCCCGTTCGCCTCCCTTTTTCACTTGCCTTTTGTGTGCTCGTGTGTCAGTTCGTTTATCTTGTCATCATGGCTAGTCCTCCTATCCTCGTTATTACTCCCGAG
>NC_041393.1:309210012-309218906 GCF_002162155.2 Triticum dicoccoides | reverse complement strand
ATAAAAGATGCTTGGCATAGAATTTGCAATGCTCAAAATAGATATACTAGGAATTTCTCTACTTCCGTTCTTCTTCACAATTTTTATGTAGGCATTACTCCTTGGAATAGATGCATCCTTGTTACCATTACCGGAGGGGATTTCTTGTGTAGCCATACTTTTGATGCTTATAATGCTATGTTAGATTTGTTTGGCCCACCACCTCTTTTGGTTAATGGAACTGTTTTAACTTTGGAACATGTGACGCAAAGGCTTGAAATTATTGAAAATAAAGTTGCCACTGCTGAGTTGATTGAAAATTTGGATAAAATGATCCGTAACCAAATTACCCAATATGGATCTAGGGTTGGGGTAACTTTGAATTTTTTTAAAGAAAAAGAACCTATAGTTAACGAAAGAATAGATCTAGATTCTACGATAATCGGTAAACTTGAGGATATTATTACCAACTTAGGGTCGGCCTTTTCATCCGTGAAAAATACTCCAACTCCCCCTAACAAAACTGCTAAATTTATTTATATTCCTAAAAATAAGGGTGAATCTTCTAGGAAGGAAAATGCGGATCTCAAATCAATAAGTGTACACCGCAATTGTCTTTCTATCATAAAGGAACCTTTTGCTTCAAATGTATTTCTTGATTTCTTGCCTAGGAGTTTAATCATTGCTAAAAAGAAAGAAACTCCTAAAAGCTATAAGTGCTCTATTGAAAATTTGAACACCAAAGATGACAATACGTAGATCTATCCTCGCTTTTATGCCTAGGTAGGGGCGTTAAACGATAGCGCTTGTTGGGAGGCAACCCAATTTTATTTTTGTTTCTTGCTTTTTGCTTCTGTTTATTAATAAATATTTCATCTAGCTTCTGTTTAGATGTGGTTTTATGTTTTAATTAGTGTTTGTGCCAAGTAGAACCTATATGATAACCTACGGTGGTAGTTAATTTGATTCTGCTGAAAAACAGAAACTTCTGCACGCACGAGAATAAATTTATTAAATCACAGAAACTTGATTTTGCATTGATTCTTTTTACGGTAAATCAATAGACAAATTTCCCAGGACGTCCTATTTTGGTAGGAATTTTAGAGATCCAGAAGTATTCAGAAGTTACTGATTGCTACAGATTGTTCTGTTTTTGACAGATTCTGTTTTTTCGTGTGTTGTTTGCTTATTTTGATGCATCTATGGCTAGTATCGGGGGTATGACCCATAGATAAGTTGTAATACAGTAGGTTTAACACCAATATAAATAAAGAATGAGTTCATTAGAGTACCTTATGTGGTGGTTTTTCTTTCTTGCACTAACAGAGCTTATGACATTTCCTGTTGAGTTTTGTGTTGTGAAGTTTTCAAATTTTGGGCAAAGATTTAATGGACTATGGAATAAGGAGTGGCAAGAGCCTAAGCTTGGGGATTCCCATGGAACCCCAAGATATCCAAGGACAACCAAAAGCCTAAGCTTGGGGATGCCCCGGAAGGCATCCCCTCTTTCATCCTCGTCTATCGGTAACTTTACTTGGAGCTATATTTTTATTCACCACATGATATGTGTTTTGCTTGGAGCATCTTGTATGATATGAGTCTTTGCTTTTTAGTTTACCACAATCATCCTTGCTGTACAAACCTTTTGGGAGAGACACACATGATTTGGAATTTGTTAGAATACTCTATGTGCTTCACTTATATCTTTTGAACTAGATAATTTTGCTCTAGTACTTCACTTAAACTTTTTAGAGCACGGCGGTGGCTTGATTTTGTAGAAATTGTTGATCTCTCATGCTTCACTTATATTATTTTTAGAGTCTCTTAGAACAGCATGGTATTTGCTATGGTTATAAATTTGGTCCTAGAATGATGAGCATCCAAGTTGGGTATAATAAAAACTATCATAGAAAAGTGCATTAAACACTATGATCAATTTGATGCTTGATAATCATTTTGAGATATAAAGGTGGTAATGTTAGATTCATGATAGTTGGGTAATTATGAAATTGAAAAATACTTCTGTTGAACTTGGCAAGTCTCGTAGCATGCACGTATGGTAAAAGTTTTGTGACAAATTTGTTGCATGGTGTGCTCTTTTAATTGTCTTCCTTATGTGTGGAGGTCGGGATCACGTGATGATTAACTCCTACCAACCCTTCCCCTAGGAGCATGCGTAGTAGTACTTTGCTTCGAGGGCAAGTAGACTTTTGCAATAAGTATATGAGTTCTTTATGACTAATGTGAGTCCATGGATTATATGCACTCTCACCCTTCCACCATTGCTAGCCTTTATTATACCGCGCAATTTTCGCCGGTATCATCCACCCATTATTTACCTTCCTCAAAATAGCCACCATACCTACCTATTATGGCATTTCCATAGCCATTCCGAGATATATTGCCATGCAACTTTCCACTGTTCCGTTTATTATGACACGCCCCATCATTGTCATATTGCTCTTTGCATGATCATGGTTGACATCGTATTTGTGGCAAGGCCACCTTCATAATTTTTCATACATGTCACTCTTGGTTCATTGCATATCCCGGTACACCGACGGAGGCATTCACATAGAGTCATATTTTGTTCTAAGTATTGAGTTGTAATTCTTGAGTTGTAAATCAATAAAAGGGTGATGACCTCCATTATTAGAGCATTGTCCCAAGTGAGGAAAGGATCATGAATACTATGATTCCCCCACAAGTCGGGATGAGACTTTGGACTTTATAAAAATAAAAGAGGCCAAAGAAGCCCATATAAAAAAAGAGGCCAAAGAAGCCCACCAAATAAAAAAAGAAAAGAAGGAGAAAAAAGAGAGAAACGAGAGAAGGGACAATGCTACTATCTTTTTTCCACACTTGTGCTTCAAAGTACCACCATGACCTTCATGATAGAGAGTCTCCTATGTTGTCACTTTCATATACTAGTGGTAATTTTTCCTTATAGAACTTGGCTTGTATATTCCAATGATGGGCTTCCTCAAAAGGCCCTAGATCTTCGTGAGAAAGCAAGTTGGATGCACACCCACTTAGTTTCTTTTGTTGAGCTTTCATATATTTATAACTCTAGTTCATTCGTTGCATGGCAATCCCTACTCACTCACATTGGTATCCATTAATGGGCATCTCCATAGCCCGTTAATACGCCTAATTGATGTGAGACTATCTTCTCCCTTTTTGTATTCACAACCACCACCTTATTACACATATAGTGCTATGTCCACGGCTTGCGCTCATGTATTGCGTAAGAGTTGAAAAAGCTGAAGCACGTTAAAAAGCATGAACCAATTGCTTGGCTGAACCGGGGTTGTGCATGATGGGAGTATTTTGTGTGATGAAAATGAAGCATGGCCTAACTATATGATTTTGTATGGATGAGCTTTCTTTGGCTATGCTATTTTGATAAGATATGATTATTTGTTAGTATGCTTGAAGTATTACTATTTTTATATTTTATAAGCTTTTATCTTGAATCATTTGGATCTAAACAATCATGCCACAATAAAGAAAATTACATTGAGAATTATGCTAGGTAGCATTCCACGTCAAAAATTCTGTTTTTATCATTTACCTACTCGAGGACGAGCAGGAATTAAGCTTGGGGATGCTTGATACGTCTCCAATGTATCTATAATTTTTTATTGTTCCATGCTATTATATTACCCCTTTTGGATGTTTATGGGCTTTATTTTACACATTTATATCATTTTTGGGACTAACCTACTAACCGGAGGCCCAGCCCGTATTGCTGTTTTTTTTTGCCTATTTCAGTATTTCGAAGAAAAGGAATATCAAACGGAGTCCAAACGGAATGAAACCTTCGGGAGCATGATTTTTGCAATGAACGTGATTCAGAGGACTTGGAGTGCAAGACAAGAAGCCGCTGAGGCAGCCAGGAGATAGGAGGGCGCGCCCACCCCCTCTAGGCGCGCCCCCTATCTCGTGGGCCCCTCGGGCGGCCACCGACCTACTTCTTCCTCCTATATATACCCACGTACCCCGGAAACATCTAGGGAGCCAACGAAAAACAATTTCCACCGCCAAAACCTTGTGTATCCGCAGGATCCCATCTTGGAGCCTTCGTCGGTGCTCCGTCGGAGGGGGAATCGACCATGGAGGGCTTCTACATCAACACCATAGCCCCTCTGATGAGTTGTGAGTAGTTTACCATAGACCTTCGGGTCCATAGTTATTAGCTAGATGGCTTCTTCTCTCTTTTTGGATCTCAATACCATGTTCTCCCCCTCTCTTGTGGAGATCTACTCAATGTAACTCTTTTTGTGGTGTGTTTGTCGAGATCCAATGAATTGTGGGTTTATGATCAAGTTTATCTATGAGAAATATTTGAATCTCCTCTGAATTCTTTTATGTATGATTGAGTTATCTTTGCAAATCTCTTCGAATTATCAGTTTGGTTTGGCCTACTAGATTGATCTTTCTTGCCATGGGAGAAGTGCTTAGCTTTGGGTTCAATCTTGCGGTGTCCTTACTCAGTGACAACAGGGGTTGCAAGGCACGTATTGTATTGTTGCCATCGAGGATAAAAAGATGGGGTTTATATCATATTGCTTGAGTTTATCCCTCTACATCATGTCATCTTTCTTAATGCGTTACTCTGTTCTTATGAACTTAATACTCCAGATGCATGCTGGATAGCGGTCGAAGTGTGGAGTAATAGTAGTAGATGCAGGCAGGGGTCGGTCTACTTGTCACGGACGTGATGCCTATATACATGATCATGCCTAGATAATCTCATGATTATTCACTTTTCTATCAATTGCTCGACAGTAATTTGTTCACCCACCGTAATACTTATGCTATCTTGAGAGAAGCCACTTGTAAAACCTATGGCCCCCGGGTCTATCTTTTATCATATAAGCTTTTAGTCTACTTTTATTTGCATCTTTACTTTTCCAATCTATATTATAAAATACCAAAAATATATTTATCTTATCATACTATCTCTATCAGATCTCACTTTCGCAAGTGGCCGTGAAGGGATTGACAACCCCTTTATTGCGTTGGTTGCGAGTTCTTTGTTTTTTGGTGTAGGTGCGTGGGACTTTTGAGGAGCCTCCTACTGGATTGATACCTTGGTTCTCAAAAACTTTGGGAAATACTTACGCTACTATTGCCGCATCACCCTTTCCTCTTCAACAAAAACCAACGCAAGCTCAAGACGTAGAAGGGATATCAAACGGAGTCCAAATGGAATGAAACCTTCGGGAGCGATCTTTTTGGAAGAAACACAATCCAGGAGACATGGAATGGACGTCAAGAAGTAAACGAGGTGGCCACGAGGGTGAACGACACGCCCTAGGGGGGCAGGCACGCCCCCAACCCTCGTGGGCCCCTTGTGGCTCCCCTGACCTACCTCCTTCGCCTATATATATCTACGTACCCCGAAAACATCCAGGAGCACCATGAAAAACTATTTCCACCGCTGCAACCTTCTGTATCCGCGAGATCCCATCTTGGAGCCTTCGCCAGTGCTCCGCTGGAGGGGGAATCGACCACGGATGGCTTCTTCTCTCTCTTTGAATCTCAATACAAAGTTCTCCTCGATCTTCTTGGAGATCTATTCGATGTAACTCTTTTTGCGGTGTGTTTGTCGAGATCTGATGAATTGTGGGTTTATGATCAAGTTTATCTATGAGAAATAATTGAATCATCTCTGAATTCTTTTATGTATGATTGGTTATCTTTGCAAGTCTCTTCGAATTATCAGTTTGGTTTGGCCTACTAGATTGATCTTTCTTGCAATGGGAGAAGTGTTTAGCTTTGGGTTTAATCTTGCGGTGTCCTTTTCCAGTGACAGCAGGGGCTGCAAGGCACGTATTGTATTGTTGTCATCGAGGATAAAAAGATGGGGTTTATATCATATTGCTTGAGTTTATCCCTCTAAATCATGTCATCTTTCTTAATGTGTTACTCTGTTCTTCAGTAACTTAATACTCTAGATGCAGGGAGGAGTTGGTCGATGTGTGGAGTAATAGTTGTAGATGCAGAATCGTTTCGATCAACTTGTCATGGACGTGATGCCTATAGACATGATTATGCCTAGATATTCTCATAACTATGCACTTTCTATCAATTGCTCGACAGTAATTTGCTCACCCACCGTAATACTTATGCTATCTTGAGAGAAGCCACTAGTGAAACCTATGCCCCCTGGGTCTATCTTTTATCATATAAGTTTCCCATCTACTTTTATTTGCATCTTTTACTTTCCAATCTATATCATAAAAATACCAAAAATATTTATCTTATCTTATTATCTCTATCAGATCTCACTTTCCCAAGTCACCATGAAGGGATTGACAACCCCTTTATCGCGTTGGTTGCGAGGTTCTTGTTTGTTTGTGTAGGTGGGTGGGACTTTTGAGGCGCCTCCTACTTGATTGATACCTTGGTTCTCAACAACTGAGGGAAATACTTACGCTACTTTGCTGCATCACTGTTTCCTCTTCAAGGGAAAACCAACGCAGTGCTCAAGAGGTACCATCTTTCTTCAAGACCTGTCGATTATTGCATCGCCACTGGTTTTCTGTCTCTTGAGTAACTAGTGAGTTTGTCAGATGCATACCGTGAATTCTTCCTTGTGTGAGAGACTTGCACGAGCTTGACATCATACTCATTGTATGAAGAAATATCTGATTCTGGAGGTATACCTTTGTTCTAACTGATTCTTGTTTCTGACTTAACTATTGCAGATTTGCCACTTGGAAAACACTGCCACATGTAGACAATCCATTTTTTATTTTCTTGTACTAGTGACGTACTAAAGAAGACTGGGCAGCTTGCTTCGGAATCCATCGCGGTATCGTGCTGTGGAAGACTGGATAGCTTGTTCTCGAAGCTTTCAACGCATATCTTGCTGAGGAAGGCTGGGTACCGTACCTTATAAGCTTCCCCGCTTAAAGACTTACTAGGGAAGAGTCGGTACCTTATGCCAGAAGCTTTTGCAGTATCCAATTGAAATGACTGAATATCTTGCACTAGAATCCATTCATACCTTACTGATGCAGACTGGTGAATCGTGTCTTGTACGCTTTGCTGATAAGGATTGTACTGATCTTCTTTGTGAACGGGTTAACATATATATTCTTGTCATTCCGGCTGCTGAAAACTTGTATGACAAGAATTGTTTGTCGGTGTACAAAAGTATGGGTACTTATGTACCCCTTACTAGTGCATGGGTAGTCGCAGCCACACCAACAGTAGGGCTTTGCGAGGCAGAGGAAGGCAAAGTACGAAGACTACCAAGACAGATACCCGAAGCACAAGAAGTGGAGGCTGAGATGGACCACCCCCATCAAGGGACTTGCCGGGGCTACCTGCACGGCACCAGCGAGTCCATCACCCTTGGGGCTGAGAGCTCTCACACCATCGACAACGTCACACTACTAGGGAAAAGGCTAGCAGCAGCGCGGGTTTTAGATGTGTCAGTAGCGCGGGTACCCGCGCTACTAATAAGGCGCTACAGCTAACTCATAGCAGTAGCGCGTGCGCACCCGCGCTACTGCTACACAAGTGTAGCAGCAGCGCGGTTAGGTGAAGCTCGCTACTGCTAGTAGCACTAGCGCTCTTTGGCTGGACGCGCTACTGCTACTGTGGCGCTGCTGCTAACTTTTATAGACTCGCTACTGCTAATTTAAGTATTTTTTTGGCATATTTGTTTTGTATTTGAACAGGCTTTGTAGAAGAATCTTTAGCACATAGAAATGTCATCATGATACACATACAAATACCTGCGAGACCACAAATGTAATCATAGCATGTACATACAAATAGTCTCATCATAATCATCATCCAACACAAAGTGATATCTTGTCATCATCTCGAAAATAGCGATACATGCATGTCTCGAATACTTGCAACTACAACAACGTCATCCATCTAAACAAAGGTATACGCAAGAAGTGCTATCATCTTCGGATCATCCCACGGTTGTTCTATGTTATCATCCCGGTCTGGGAACTTGAATCTCTTGTGCAACTTCGTTAGGAGCAACTGCGTCAAATGTTCTTTACTCCATAAGTCATCGTCGTTGATGCTCGCGCATTCTCGTAGGATGCATCCTACTTGGTTCCCATAGCACTTGCGAGGTTCTTCCGGCTCTAACGGCTCAAACTTGCCAGGTGCAATCTTTGTGATCACAAGTCGTCCAATCCCTAGTTTGTTAGGTTTTCGTATCCTCTGCTTCTTATGCTTCCTCTTTTCGGTAGCGGCATCGGGGCCGGTACCTTCCCCGCCGGTACCTTCCCCACCGGTCTCGGTGCCGCCATCGGTGTCGGCGCCGTCGGTGTCGATGTCGGCGTCAGTACCATCATCGAGGCCGACCTGAAAACCTTGCTTAGCAGTCAAATAGTCGAGGTACTCTTGTTCACCCTCATAATCCATCTCGTCTGCATCTTGGTCAGAAGGCCCAGTTTCTTCGTTGTTCGACATGTTTCCTATGATTAAGTGGCCTCATTTATTTCTAAAAGTATGAATAAATGACAAATGACATAAAAAGAAATCTATGTGCCAGCACTCAATATGCCAACTATGTAGCACAAATCATGCCTTTATTCACGGGAAATTTCGGCATGACCTTTGCTAAAAATGGACATATCGAGCACCTAAAATTCACCGGAACGGAAATGAATCAACATTCCGGCGTAACATAGGCCACTCGGATCATTTTCCAAACATGACATGTCCAAAACATGACATATGCACATATCACATGTCCAGTTCAAATTTGCATATAAATTCAGCTAATTTTGAAACCTAGCTAAATTCATAACTAAATAGATAACCTAATTAATTAACATACCCGAAGAACCCTAGCAGAGAGGGGGGGGTTTACACAGAGTGCAGGGGCGAGGAGGCAGGCCCGATGACGGCCGGCGGGCGAGAGGAGGGAG
>NC_041393.1:309098048-309209774 GCF_002162155.2 Triticum dicoccoides | reverse complement strand
GCCAGGACGGGGGCGAGCGCCGGGGTCGGGGGCTAGCGCCGGCGCCGGCGGAGTCGGGGGCGAGCGCCGGGGCCGGGTCGGGCACGGTGGTGGGACGGGGGAGAGAGAGTGGGGATTTGGGGGGAAATGGCGGGATGAAGCAGGGCGAGTGAGAATTTTGGTTTAAGTGGACATAGCAGTAGCGTGGGACATAAAACGCGCTGCTGATAAGGATTTAGCAGCAGCGCGCTTTGGGATACGGCACTACTGCTAACTGGGACAAAAAAGTGTGGCAATTTGAAATTTACCAGCAGCGATCCCGGAAAAAGCGCGCTACTACTACATACTTAGCAGTAGCGCGGTTCTTGCGACCGCGCTACTGCTACTTAGAGTTAGGTGAACACCGCCGGTCGATATTTGTAGCAGCGCGTTTTAGGCCGAGCACGCTACTGCTAAATCCTTATCAGCAGCGAGTTTACAGGACACACGCTACTACTAGTTAGCAGCAGCACTCTTTTTTGAACCGCGTTGCTGCTAAGATTCTGTGTATAGGTTTTTCCCTAATAGTGTTAAGGCCAAGATCTGAGAACGCATGCTTGGTAGCATGCGGATCCTCATAAGAATTGATAGCCCACGGGTCCATGTGGGGCCAGAAGACGAAACCCCCAGGCAAGACCCTTGCCTGGGATGACTCGAAGACCCCTGGCAAGACCCTTGTTGGGGACGACTCCATGGCCCCCAGCAAGCCTTGCTGGGGACGATCACTGGTCCACGACTCTTGCTCGAACTCGTGAAAGCTTTTTCTTTGATCAGGGTGGAACATCTTCTTCATCATCTTGTTCTTCTTCTTGGCCTTCATCATTGTTGATGTTGTCGTTCTCTTGTCATGGTGGAGAAGGAGGTTGATGCGGTTCATCTTGGTGTACTTCCTCATTTTCTTCATCATGGTGTGTCCCGCTTGTGGATGCTTCCATATCAACTCTTGGTTCACCTTGTCGTGAGGTAGAAGCATCCACTTGGACGGACGAGGTACTCTCCTTCACCTCCGTTGGACGAACATTGCCAATAGACAAGTCTTGGATTGCTTCCGAAGGATCTTTATCTCCTACATAAATTGGCAATTGCTCTACTTGCGAGCCATTAGATTCATCAAACTTCACATCTACCGTCTCTTCACCCTTTCGGGTGAAATTGTTGTAGACACGATAAGTGTGAAAGTTTGAGCCATAACCAAGTAGGAAACCTTCATGAGATTTTGGAGCAAATATTGAACGATGTTGCTTATCAAGAATGTAGCACTTTGAGCCGAATACTCGAAAGTATTCAACTTGGGGATTGTTACCGGTGAGGAGCTCGTATGCCGTCTTGCGGAGTAGCTTGTGAAGATATAAGTGATTTGTCGCATGACAAGCTGTCTCAACCGCTTCCGCCCAAAAGTACTTTGGCGTCTTATACTCATCAAGCATTGTTCTTGCCATTTTGATGAGCGTCCGGTTCTTCCTCAACAATTCCATTTTGTTGAGGTGTGTACGTCTCACACCCTAGCTAGTCATGCATCAGAGTGTGTGCATCATGTTTAAAATTCCATTTAATTTGAAATGGGGATTTGTGAAACCCTCAGCATCATTTCTGAAAATGACCCAAATAAAAATTTCTCCAAAAGGGTCCAAGAAAATGCTCATGTTGCTCTCTGAAAATATTGGACAGAGATAAAAATCAAACCAATATTTTTAAGAGCTCATAGGTATTTATTTTGGGCATTTGGAATTAATGCATAAATATTTGCATTGGAAATATATTAACTATATATATTAATATATGTCCAAATATTATGCCATTTATAAAGGAGCTCTGGAATAATATATCTAGCTCCTGCAAAAATTGGCATAAGGTTATAAAATGATTTAATATTTTATTTAAATCAAAACAAATGTCAGAAATTAGAAAAACAGAAATAAATAAAAGGGAGAAGCTTACGTGGGCTCCTCCCTGTGCAGCCCAGCCAGCTGGCCGGCCCAGCCAGCAGGCGGCCCAGCCCGCTTCCCTCCTCTGTCGTCTTCGTCCTCGACAGAGGGAGGGGAGTGTGGCCGGCGCGCGCGCGCGCCACCGCGCCACGCCACCTCCTTCCCTGCCTGCCTGGCGCCCTTCTCGTCGCCCTCGATGCCCCGGACGACGCCACGCCCTCCCCTGCTCTCTCTCACTCTCCCTTGGTTCTTCCCTCCTCTCCCTCGCTCTCTCTCTCACACGGCCGAACACCACCATCGCCGCCGTTCGCCATAGCAGCCGTCACCGGCCACCCCTCGCCCCTCCGTTGAGCTCAGGAGCTCCGCCGCGACCCCCTCTTCCTCCCCACCAAGCCAAGCCCCTCGGGAAGCCCTGCATCGCCGCCCACGTCGCCGTTCCCCTCCTCGGCCACCGGAGATCGTCGCCGTCGAATCGAGAGCCACCGGACGTCCCCGAGCCCGCTAACCATCCTTGCAGCTCCGCGGTGAGCCACTGACCCAATTCCCCCTTGCCCCGTCGTCCCTAGCATCCTGTAGCTGCCGCCCCCTTGAGCTCCGAAGCTCGCCGCCGCCGTGCCTCGTCGCCGCCGTGGCTGGAGCCGTTGTAGCTCGAAGCCGAGCACACCAACGTGCTCCACACCTCACCAGGAGCACGTAGCACGCACCAACGCCTCCCCTAGCGCCCTGCATCGCCTAACCCGCCGTTGGCCGAACTCCGGCCGCCGCTCGCGAGCTCGCCGTCGTCGGTACCGGCCACCTCAGGCGCGGCCACCACCACCGTTCGACGCGCGGGAGCAAGGGCTCTCCAACTAGCCCAAGCACGGCCTCGCCCGTGCCCTGTAGCGCGTTTCCGCATCGCGCCGCCGTCTCGGGCCTCGCCGGCGTCATGTCGCCGGTGGGTTTGACCCACCTTGACCACGGCAGGACCCCCCCTGTGTCCCTGACAGGTGGGCCCAACCCTGTTAGCTAATTAGGATTAGCACTAACCGAATTAGTTAAACTAACTAACCCCCCTGACACTGACCAGTGGGCCCCTGCGCCACTAATTCCTAATTAGAATTAAACTAACCCTGTTTAACCCCCCCTGTCACTGACGTGTGGACCCCACACGTCAGGTTTGACCCCAGCCAGCCGCAGTTGACCACTGACGTCATGCTGACGTCATGCTGGCGCAATATATATATTTCTGGATTTAATTTAAATCAGGAAATTCCAGAATATTATTTAAACTTCAAAAATTCATAACTTTTATTCTGTAACTCCAAATCAGACAAATTATATATGAAAAATGATCAGAAAAATCCAATCTATCCATCTGTACTATTTTCATGCATGATCAAACAAGTTAAATTGATGTTTTAAGCAGAATAAGGAAAAGCACTTTAAAAGGCCATGTTTAAGTTTGAAATTTGAATCTTTGATTCAAATTTGTTCAAACCCTTCTGGTTTTAGTTGCATTAGCCCAACACACTCATATTGCCATGTTTCATGCATGCATCATATTGTTGCACATTGTTTGGTGATGGTTGTGTATCGGTGTCCTTTACGACAGGTTCTGCCTCCGAGGAGTACCGTGATTACCCTAACGAAGAACCGTATCAGTGCATCGAACCATCAGGCAAGCAACCAACCATTTGATCATATCGATACAATCCCATGTTCTCGCTCCTGCTCTCTTTTACTGCATTAAGACAACGCGTTTCAAACTGCTGTGTGCTACGGTAGTTGAACCCATTTCCTCTGCATGACCTGTCATTGCCACAGTAACTAGATGAAACCCACTAGCATGTGTAGGAGTTGATTGAGCCATACGTATGTGTTGTTCCTACCTTGCTATGCCTGCTATGCTTAGAGTCGTGTCAGGTCTGGTTCATCTGGGTGATGGGCTAGAGTGAAATGATTATGTCGGTAATGAGAGTGGTGTGGTGAACACGATTTGGTAAAGGTATCGATGAGAGGCCATGTAGGAGTACATGGTGGGTTGTTTCATTGAAGCCGACCTTAAGCACTAAGATCTGTATGTGTGATTTAAGATACAGCTACTACCATGCATTGGGCCCTGAAATATGACCCCGCTCGACTTCTTATTCACCCTAGCTCTCTGTCCAGGAGTTGCAAGTAGTTTCTGGTGTTTGTAGCCTACTGGAGGCCGTGGACAGCGCTGACCGTAGGGGTGGGCTGTGATGCGGTAGGTACGTGGCCGGGTGTACCGAATACCCGTTAGGTATCTCGGGAACCCTGTTCACATCGTTCGGGGCCGTATGGGAAACCTCGGCCGGACTCCCTGCGGATGGAACCTGGATAGGCGATAAACCTGGACTAGAGGCTTAAGTGTTTAGGTAGGTCGTGGCCTACACCCACGTCGGCTTTCGCTTGAAGTCTGCCGAGCACATGTCGTGTGCAGACGCTAAGTGGTGGAAACATGTATGAAGAAGTACACCCCTGCAGGGTTATCATGATCTATTCGAATAGCCGCGTCCGCGGTAAAGGACTACTTGGTTGCCTATACAGTTCATAGACAAGTAAATGGAAACTACTAAAAGCCTCAAGATAAGTGTGAGTGCCGAGGATGGCTCTTCCGTAGGGAGACGGAGGTGGATCCTCGGTAGTGTATTGAAGTGGTGAGTAGTGGACTCGTGTGCGGAAAACCATTTCAAGTTGAAGTATCGTAGGATAGTCTAGCCAAGAGTCAAAGCTGGCTTGCTGCAATAACTCCACCAACCCTTCTTGATAATATGCATGTATGTAGGATCTGATGTAAGTCTTGCTGAGTACCTTTGTACTCATGTTGTTATAATTTACATTTTTTACAGAAGACGCTGCAACCCCTTCTGATGGGTTCTATGTAGACGTTGACATCAACAAGTAGGCTAAAGGCCCAGGTGGTGACCCTGAGCTTGTGAAGGACCACGTAGTATAGCTAGGCTTCCAAGCCTCTTTTATTTTACTAGTTGTCTGTACTCAGACAAGTTACTTCCGCTGCTGGTTTGTATGACTGTATGACTTGAATGCTGGGTCGTGTGACCCGTACCTTTGTGTATGATATGTATGGCTCCCTGAGCCTAAAATAAAGTACTGGAGTCGTAGAGTCATGTTGTGATGCTTCGTTGTATTTGCACATATCGAGCATATTGTGTGTATGATTGAAATGCTTGGTATGTGTGGGATCTGACTATCTAGTTGTTTATCTTTAGTAGCCTCTCTTACCGGGAAATGTCTCCTAGTGTTACCGCTGAGCCATGGTAGCTTGCTACTGCTCTGGAACACTTAGGCTGGCCGGCATGTGTCCTTCTTCGTTCCTGTGTCTGTCCCTTCGGGGAAATGTCACGCTTTGAGTACCGGAGTCCTGTTAGCCCGCTACAGCCCGGTTTACCGGAGTCCTGCTAGCCCAGTGCTACAGCCCGGACCCACTTGCTGATGACCGACACGTTCGAAGCTGGGTCATGGATGCCTGTCCCTGTAAGTCTGTGCCACTTTGGGTTTACGACTAGTCATGTCAGCCCGGGCTCCTTATCATATGGATGCTAGCGACACTATCATATACGTGAGCCAAAAGGCGCAAACGGTCCCGGGCAAAGGTAAGGCGACATCCGTGGGGATACCGTGCGTGACGCCGCAAAGTGATATGAGGTGTTACCGGCTAGATCGATGTGACATCGAGTCGGGGTTCTGACAGCGTTGGCATCAGAGCTGGACTGCCTGTAGGTTCTCCAAGCCAAAATGGTCGATGTTGAGTCTAGAAATTCTTTAGTTATATGTAGGGGAATTGTTTGTGGGTTGGAACGTAAGACTCTTTTTACTCCTTTATCTTATGACATTCTGATCTGAGTCAGTCCATTCTTCCACCGGGGGTTAAGGAATTAGGATCTATTCTCTCTATCAGGATCACGTGTCACTAATCAGTAGTACCTTATAGGTATGATGGATACAAGCCTAGTTCAGTTCTTCTACCATATTATGTTGCTAGGATGGACTCAGAATTTGATATGATGATGTTGAGTGTGTATGAAATCCTTTGTCAAATGTCTCAAAATCCTTCTTGAGCATTTACAGCTGTTATGCTGCCGAAATTTTGCTAGAAATTCTAATGCCTTTGCATTATGATTGTGTTTTCAGATGGCCACTCGCGACCTCAATCAAGTGGTTCGCCTGACTCGATGCCTAGATGTACCCGGCCATACTGCCAAGTTGGTCAGGGTAATGACTGAGGCTGGATACCGCTGGTATCCTGAGTACACGGTCGAAGAGCAATTTCGGGACTTCAATCAAAGCCAGTATCTCTGCACTGTCAGGATATTTCCATCTTATCCTGGATCCACCGAGCCCCTTCACTGCTCCTATGGACTCGGGGTTACTATTGAGATGGCTGTGCAGGACGCCGCCTACTCTATGATGACCATCATGCGAGTCAGATCTGGTCTATTTCGGGACTCTGATTTCCGGTATATGCCAGGATCACTTCCGGGAGCACAAGGGTATCTCCAGGCTATCTATGCTGACCCCACCCAGGAGGATTCACGGACTCGCACCACTGCTGAGATGCTCGAGGATAAGGACCGTGAAAATTGGGCCTTGAGGTTAGAGCTCTTCAATACCCGTGCTGACCACTGGGCCACTTTGACTCGGTTCGCACCGGCGGTGCAAGCTGGATATTCGGATATGCGCGATCTCTATCCTGTGAGATCTGCTCTGCCAGACGTGATGGGTTGGCGTGATGTAGGAGGCATCACCCCACCTCGCGGTCCCCGCAGGCCACCGTCTGTTGGTCCAAGACCTCATCCTAGCCCCTATGGTCCACAAGCTCCGCGAGATCGTCTGTTTCCGGATGATCATGTTGAGCTTCCAGGCTATGGAGGTGACTTCTACGAGGACTACTACGGATCGGTCTGAGTTAGTGGTAGTATCACTAGTTCGCACTAGCTGTGTCGTCTATCGTCCCGCGTGACTCGTGGGATATGACCTAGTTTGTACTCTTTTCGGAGGAGTAGAAAAATAATGTAAAGGAGCTTGGAATGCCTCCGATGAGATGTAATCCTCTTTTCACCGTAATAGTACTTTGTTTGGTCTTGTACTAAACCCTGTATGGTGTGTATGACGATGGAATAAAAGAAGCAGTTTCTGTATCTACCATGTCATACGGATGATCATCTTGCATTTCGAGTTATTCCTTACATTTTATATCCTATGTCGGAATTTTATCATCCTGACTAAATCATTGTCTTGTTTACCTAGGATGGTCAACACGCGCGCTAACCCTGCTCCTCAAGAGCAGGCCGAAGGCAGTGAAGTCAGGGATGCAAATCTGCCTCATCCTCCTTCACTAGCCAAGGTTATGATGGAAGCTGAGAGAAACAAGCGGGAGACCAACCGTTTGTTGGAGCGTATTGAACAGAACACAACACACCATCAGAGGACTAACGTGGTGTCACTCAGTGATTTTATCAAATTGCATCCACCCACGTTCCACCACTCCGTCGAGCCTCTCGACGCTGATGACTGGCTTCGCAGTATCTCTCACAAACTGCGTTCCGCGCTGGTAGCGGAGGCTGACAAGGTCACCTTTGCTGCATATCATCTTGAAGGCCCCGCCAGTCTATGGTGGGAGAATTATGGAGCTATGCGCCCAGCGGGCCATGTCACTACTTGGGCTGAATTCAGTGAGGCTTTCCGTGAACATCACATTCCGGAGGGTCTCATGGACCGTAAACGTGAGGAATTTTGCAGTTTCACCCAAGGCCGACTTTCTGTGGATGTTTACAGCAGGGAGTTTGGTAACCTCGCACGATATGCAACTAAGGAAGTGTCTACTGATGCCAAGAAGCAAGCAAGGTTCCGTAAGGGCCTTAGTCCTGAGCTTCGCCGCGACCTCCGTCTGCATGAGTGCACATCTTTTCAGAAACTTGTTAACAAAGCCATCAGTGCTGAAACTGGTCAGACTGACTATGACGCAACACGCAAGCATGGCCGTGACATGGGTTCCTCATCCGGTGCTGGTCCTCAGAAGCGCCGCGTGTGGGTACCCAACACTGCCCTGCCACCCAGGTTCACACCGAGGCCATCTTTCCAGGCGCCTCGCCCTGTTCAACAGTCTGCTCCAGCCAAGCCCTATGGGGGTCCAACCAACAATGCTCCTCCACGTACCAGTTCCGTAACTTGTTTCAAGTGTGGGGAATCTGGCCACTATATGCGTGAGTGTCCCCAGACCAACCCCAACCAGTCTGCTAAAGCTGTTGGCCGTGGCAAGCCGACAGGGAAAGTGTTCCACGCCAAGCCGGCCACTGCTTCACGTGGCCATGTCAACTGTATCTCTGCCGAAGAAGCTCAAGAGGATCCCAACGTCGTTCTCGGTACGCTTCTTGTTAATTGCCACCCGGCATCTGTTCTTTTCGATACAGGAGCCTCTCATTCTTTTATATCCGAAAATTATGCTCGTTTGCATAACGTTGCATTCTGTGACATGCCATCCACTATGGAAATTTCTACTCCTGGTTCTAGATGGCAGACCTCTAGGGTAAGTTATGGAAATGAAATCCAAGTCGACAGACTTGTTTTCCTCGCGTCTTTGATAGCCCTTAAATCTTCAGATATTAATGTCATTCTGGGTATGGACTGGATGTCGGCTCATCATGCCCAAATTGATTGCTTCTCTAGGACTGTTCAACTCACCCATCCTTCGGGGAAGATAGTCAATGTCTTGACCCGAATAGCCAAGCGACAATTATATTCTCTTAACGCCAGCCCTTTGCCAGACCTTGAGGACATTCCGGTAGTCTGTGACTTCCCGGATGTCTTCCCAGAGGAATTTCCAGGTGTTCCACCCGACAGGGACGTTGAGTTCGTAATAGACCTCATTCCAGGAACCGTTCCGATTGCTAGAAGACCTTATAAGATGGCACCACTAGAACTAGCCGAGCTTAAGAAACAACTCGATGAGTCCTTGAAAAAGGGTTTCATCCGCCCTAGTTCATCTCCGTGGGCTTGCCCCGTCCTATTCGTCAAGAAGAAGGATGGTACGGACCGGATGGTTGTAGATTACCGACCTGTCAATTTGGTCACAATCAAGAACAAATATCCGCTTCCCAGGATCAACGACCTGTACGATCAGCTCGCTGGATCCTCAGTCTTCTCCAAGATGGATTTGAGGTTGGGCTACCATCAAATCAAAATCAGAAACGGGGACATTCCTAAAACGGCCTTTGTTACTCGTTATGGCCAATACGAGTACACCGTCATGTCCTTCGGTTTAACCAACGCTCCAGCCACCTTTTCTCGGTTAATGAACTCAATCTTCATGGAGTATTTGGATAAATTCGTCGTGGTTTACCTCGATGATATACTCATCTACTCCAAGAACGAGGAAGAACATGCTGAACATTTAAGGCTAGTGTTGAAGAAACTTCGAGAGCATCGCCTTTATGCCAAATTTTCTAAATGTGAATTCTGGTTATCAGAAGTGACCTATCTGGGTCATGTAATATCTGGTAAAGGTATAGCTGTTAACCCTGAGCGAGTTCAAGCCGTCCTTAATTGGACTCCACCTGAATCGGTCAAGCAAGTTCGGAGTTTTCTGGGCTTAGCGAGCTATTGTCGTCGCTTTGTCGAGAACTTCTCCAAGGTTGCTAAACCTCTAACCGAACTCCTCAAGAAAGATAAGAAGTTCGAGTGGACTCCACAATGTGAGCACAGCTTTCAGGAACTGAAAAGACGCCTGACTTCTGCTCCCGTACTGGTACCGCCAGACTTCTCCAAGGACTTTGTTATCTACTGCGACGCCTCGCGACAAGTACTAGGTTGCATTCTCATGCAAGATCGACACGTAATTGCTTACGCTTCACGGCAAT
Source organism: Triticum dicoccoides (assembly GCF_002162155.2). Classification (NCBI taxonomy): domain Eukaryota; kingdom Viridiplantae; phylum Streptophyta; class Magnoliopsida; order Poales; family Poaceae; genus Triticum; species Triticum dicoccoides. Next base: position 309,199,951 of record NC_041393.1, on the reverse strand, counting down.
TGCACCCACATGAGGAGAATTATCCTACTCATGATCTAGAGCTTGCAGCCGTAGTCTATGCACTTAAGACCTGGCGACATTACCTCCTCGGTAATCGTTGCGAAATATTCACTGATCACCAAAGTCTGAAGTACATTTTCACCCAACCGGATCTGAATCTCAGGCAAAGACGTTGGGTTGAATTGATCACAGACTTCGACTTAGGAATAACCTACACCCCAGGGAAAGCCAACGTCATGGCTGATGCGCTAAGTCGTAGATCTTATTGTAACAACCTGATGTTACAACAAGGTCAACCGCTTCTCCATGAGGAATTTCGGAAGCTTAACCTTCACATTGTACCTCAAGGTTTTCTTTCCACCTTGGTAGCAAAACCTACTCTTACGGATCAAATCATCGCTGCCCAAAAGCGAGATAAGGGAATATCTAAAATCAAAGAGAACATTGCTAGCGGAGGTGCTAGTTGTTTCTCCACAAATGATCATGGTGTTGTGTACTTTGAGAACCGTCTAGTGGTTCCCAAGAACCAGCATCTACGGCAGTTGATCCTTAAGGAGGCTCATGAATCTCCTCTCACCATTCATCCCGGTAGTACTAAGATGTATCAGGACCTACGCCAGAGGTTCTGGTGGACTAGGATGAAGAGAGAAATTGCTCAGTATATTGCTAATTGCGACGTCTGTCGTCGTGTAAAAGCAGAGCATCAACGGCCTGCTGGCACCCTTCAACCCTTAGCTATTCCTGAATGGAAATGGGATAAAATTGGTATGGATTTCATTACCGGTTTTCCCAGGACCAAGAGAGGGAATAATGCTATCTTCGTCGTTGTCGATCGTCTTTCCAAAGTAGCCCATTTCCTACCTGTTCGTGAGAGTATAACCGCTAGTCAGCTGGCAGACTTATACATCTCCCGTATAGTGTCTCTTCATGGTGTTCCTTTGGAAATTAACTCGGATCGAGGAAGTCTTTTCACCTCTTGATTTTGGGAAAGCTTCCAAAATGCTATGGGAACCCGTCTCTCCTTTAGCACCGCCTTCCACCCTCAGTCGAGTGGTCAAGTGGAACGCGTCAACCAGATTCTAGAAGACATGCTTCGAGCCTCTGTTATCTCATTCGGAATGGACTGGGAGAAGTGCCTTCCATTTGCCGAATTCGCTTACAACAACAGCTATCAATCTAGCTTGGGTAAAGCCCCTTTTGAAGTTCTCTATGGACGACGGTGTCGAACACCCCTTCACTGGTCAGAGACCGGGGAAAGACAATTCTTTGGCCCGGATATGATTCAGGAAGCAGAAGAACAAGTTCGTATCATTCGTGAAAAGTTGAAAACAGCCCAATCTCGTCAAAAGAGTCAATATGACCGAAAACATAAGGCTGTGACTTTCGAGGTTGACGAGAAGGCTTATCTTCGGGTCACCCCTCTGGAGGGAACCCATCGTTTCGGTATCAAAGGCAAATTGGCTCCTCGTTACATTGGACCTTTTCGCATTCTCGCCAAACGAGGAGAAGTTGCCTACCAGTTGGAACTACCTCCGCACCTCTCCAGAGTCCACGATGTCTTCCACGTTTCTCAACTCAGGCGTTGCTTCTCGGATCCTATCCGTGGAGTGGACCACGAAACGCTTGATCTCCAAGATAATCTTACATATCGAGAGTACCCCATTCGTATCCTCAATCAGGCCGAACGTACCACCCGACGTCATAATATCAAGTTTCTCAAAGTTCAATGGTCGCACCATTCTGAGGATGAAGCAACTTGGGAAAGGGAGGATCGTCTTCGACTTGAGTATCCCGCCTTCTTCCCGGAGGAACCCAAATCTCGGGACGAGATTCTTTTGAGTGGGGGTGAGTTGTCACACCCTAGCTAGTCATGCATCAGAGTGTGTGCATCATGTTTAAAATTCCATTTAATTTGAAATGGGGATTTGTGAAACCCTCAGAATCATTTCTGAAAATGACCCAAATAAAAATTTCTCCAAAAGGGTCCAAGAAAATGCTCATGTTGCTCTCTGAAAATACTGGACAGAGATAAAAATCAAACCAATATTTTTAAGAGCTCATAGGTATTTATTTTGGGCATTTGGAATTAATGCATAAATATTTGCATTGGAAATATATTAACTATATATATTAATATATGTCCAAATATTATGCCATTTATAAAGGAGCTCTGGAATAATATATCTAGCTCCTGCAAAAATTGGCATAAGGTTATAAAATGATTTAATATTTTATTTAAATCAAAACAAATGTCAGAAATTAGAAAAACAGAAATAAATAAAAGGGAGAAGCTTACATGGGCTCCTCCCTGTGCAGCCCAGCCAGCTGGCCGGCCCAGCCAGCAGGCGGCCCAGCCCGCCTCTCTCCTCTGTCGTCTTCGTCCTCGACAGAGGGAGGGGAGTGTGGCCGGCGCGCGCGCGCGCCACCGCGCCACGCCACCTCCTTCCCTGCCTGCCTGGCGCCCTTCTCGTCGCCCTCGATGCCCCGGACGACGCCACGCCCTCCCCTGCTCTCTCTCACTCTCCCTCGGTTCTTCCCTCCTTTCCCTCGCTCTCTCTCTCACACGGCCGAACACCACCATCGCCGCCGTTCGCCATAGCAGCCGTCACCGGCCACCCCTCGCCCCTCCGTTGAGCTCAGGAGCTCCGCCGCGACCCCCTCTTCCTCCCCACCAAGCCAAGCCCCTCGGGAAGCCCTGCATCGCCGCCCACGTCGCTGTTCCCCTCCTCGGCCACCGGAGATCGTCGCCGTCGAATCGAGAGCCACCGGACGTCCCCGAGCCCGCTAACCATCCCTGCAGCTCCGCGGTGAGCCACTGACCCGATTCCCCCTTGCCCCGTCGTCCCTAGCATCTTGTAGCTGCCGCCCCCTTGAGCTCCGAAGCTCGCCGCCGCCGTGCCTCGTCGCCGCCGTGGCTGGAGCCGTTGTAGCTCGAAGCCGAGCACACCAACGTGCTCCACACCTCACCAGGAGCACGTAGCACGCAGCAACGCCTCCCCTAGCGCCCTGCATCGCCTAACCCGCCGTTGGCCGAACTCCGGCCGCCGCTCGCGAGCTCGCCGTCATCGGTACCGGCCACCTCAGGCGCGGCCACCACCACCGTTCGACGCGCGGGAGCAAGGGCTCTCCAACGAGCCCAAGCACGGCCTCGCCCGTGCCATGTAGCGCGTTTCCGCATCGCGCCGCCGTCTCGGGCCTCGCCGGCGTCATGTTGCCGGTGGGTTTGACCCACCTTGACCACGGCAGGACCCCCCCTGTGTCCCTGACAGGTGGGCCCAACCCTGTTAGCTAATTAGGATTAGCACTAACCGAATTAGTTAAACTAACTAACCCCCCTGACACTGACCAGTGGGCCCCAGCGCCACTAATTCCTAATTAGAATTAAACTAACCCTGTTTAACCCCCCCTGTCACTGACGTGTGGACCCCACACGTCAGGTTTGACCCCAGCCAGCCGCAGTTGACCACTGACGTCATGCTGACGTCATGCTGGCGCAATATATATATTTCTGGATTTAATTTAAATCAGGAAATTCCAGAATATTATTTAAACTTCAAAAATTCATAACTTTTATTCTGTAACTCCAAATCAGACAAATTATATATGAAAAATGATCAGAAAAATCCAATCTATCCATCTGTACTATTTTCATGCATGATCAAACAAGTTAAATTGATGTTTTAAGAAGAATAAGGAAAAGCACTTTAAAAGGCCATGTTTAAGTTTGAAATTTGAATCTTTGATTCAAATTTGTTCAAACCCTTCTGGTTTTAGTTGCATTAGCCCAACACACTCATATTGCCATGTTTCATGCATGCATCATATTGTTGCACATTGTTTGGTGATGGTTGTGTATCGGTGTCCTTTACGACAGGTTCTGCCTCCGAGGAGTACCGTGATTACCCTAACGAAGAACCGTATCAGTGCATCGAACCATCAGGCAAGCAACCAACCATTTGATCATATCGATACAATCCCATGTTCTCGCTCCTGCTCTCTTTTACTGCATTAAGACAACGCGTTTCAAACTGCTGTGTGCTACGGTAGTTGAACCCATTTCCTCTGCATGACCTGTCATTGCCACAGTAACTAGATGAAACCCACTAGCATGTGTAGGAGTTGATTGAGCCATATGTATGTGTTGTTCCTACCTTGCTATGCCTGCTATGCTTAGAGTCGTGTCAGGTCTGGTTCATCTGGGTGATGGGCTAGAGTGAAATGATTATGTCGGTAATGAGAGTGGTGTGGTGAACACGATTGGTAAAGGTATCGATGAGAGGCCATGTAGGAGTACATGGTGGGTTGTTTCATTGAAGCCGACCTTAAGCACTGAGATCTGTATGTGTGATTTAAGATACAGCTACTACCATGCATTGGGCCCTGAAATATGACCCCGCTCGACTTCTTATTCACCCTAGCTCTCTGTCCAGGAGTTGCAAGTAGTTTCTGGTGTTTGTAGCCTACTGGAGGCCGTGGATAGCTCTGACCGTAGGGGTGGGCTGTGATGCGGTAGGTACGTGGCCGGGTGTACCGAATACCCGTTAGGTATCTCGGGAACCCTGTTCACATTGTTCGGGGCCGTATGGGAAACCTCGGCCGGACTCCCTGCGGATGGAACCTGGATAGGCGTTAAACCTGGACTAGAGGCTTAAGTGTTTAGGTAGGTCGTGGTCTACACCCACGTCGGCTTTCGCTTGAAGTCTGCCGAGCACATGTCGTGTGCAGACGCTAAGTGGTGGAAACATGTATGAAGAAGTACACCCCTGCAGGGTTATCATGATCTATTCGAATAGCCGCGTCCGCGGTAAAGGACTACTTGGTTGCCTATACAGTTCATAGACAAGTAAATGGAAACTACTAAAAGCCTCAAGATAAGTGTGAGTGCCGAGGATGGCTCTTCCGTAGGGAGACGGAGGTGGATCCTCGGTAGTGTATTGAAGTGGTGAGTAGTGGACTCGTGTGCGGAAAACCATTTCAAGTTGAAGTATCGTAGGATAGTCTAGCCAAGAGTCAAAGCTGGCTTGCTGCAATAACTCCACCAACCCTTCTTGATAATATGCATGTATGTAGGATCTGATGTAAGTCTTGCTGAGTACCTTTGTACTCATGTTGTTATAATTTACATTTTTTACAGAAGACGCTGCAACCCCTTCTGATGGGTTCTATGTAGACGTTGACATCAACGAGTAGGCTAAAGGCCCAGGTGGTGACCCTGAGCTTGTGAAGGACCACGTAGTATAGCTAGGCTTCCAAGCCTCTTTTATTTTACTAGTTGTCTGTACTCAGACAAGTTACTTCCGCTGCTGGTTTGTATGACTGTATGACTTGAATGCTGGGTCGTGTGACCCGTACCTTTGTGTATGATATGTATGGCTCCCTGAGCCTTAAATAAAGTACTGGAGTCGTAGAGTCATGTTGTGATGCTTCGTTGTATTTGCACATATCGAGCATATTGTGTGTATGATTGAAATGCTTGGTATGTGTGGGATCTGACTATCTAGTTGTTTATCTTTAGTAGCCTCTCTTACCGGGAAATGTCTCCTAGTGTTACCGCTGAGCCATGGTAGCTTGCTACTGCTCTGGAACACTTAGGCTGGCCGGCATGTGTCCTTCTTCGTTCCTGTGTCTGTCCCTTCGGGGAAATGTCACGCTTTGAGTACCGGAGTCCTGTTAGCCCGCTACAGCCCGGTTTACCGGAGTCCTGCTAGCCCAGTGCTACAGCCCGGACCCACTTGCTGATGACCGACACGTTCGAAGCTGGGTCATGGATGCCTGTCCCTGTAAGTCTGTGCCACTTTGGGTTTACGACTAGTCATGTCAGCCCGGGCTCCTTATCATATGGATGCTAGCGACACTATCATATACGTGAGCCAAAAGGCGCAAACGGTCCCGGGCAAAGGTAAGGCGACACCCGTGGGGATACCGTGCGTGAGGCCGCAAAGTGATATGAGGTGTTACCGGCTAGATCGATGTGACATTGAGTCGGGGTCCTGACAGTACGTAGCCGAGAACTCATGTGAAATTCCTTCTTCGACAAGAAAGGTGTCCACATTGGTGTTCTTGAACTCCGTTCCGTTGTCGCTGCAAACCTTCTTGATCTTCACTTCAAATTGATTTTTGGACTTCCTAGCGAAGTTTTTAAAGATCTTTTGGACTTGCGCTTTATCATCGAGAAAGGACACCCACGTAAATCTTGAAAAATCATCAACTATAACTAGACCAAATGAGTTTCCACCAAGACTTTTGTAAGCGTTGGGATAGAAAAGATCCATGTGCAGTAGCTCGAGTGGTCTCCTTGTGGTCATGATGTTCTTCACGGGGTGGCTTCCTCCAACCTGTTTTCCTGCTTGGCAAGCGCTGCAAAGTCTATCCTTATCAAATATGACATCTTTAATGCCAATGATATGACCTCCTTTAATAAGTTGTCAAGGTTTCGCATGCCCACATGACCTAACCGTCTATGCCACAACCAGCCTTTGGAAGATTTAGCAATTAAGAAAGTTCTAGGTTGAGCCTTTTTAGTGAAATCACCAATGTATAGATCACCTTTACGTATACCGGTAAAGACCATTTTATGATTATCTCTACGAAACACTTGGCAATCTACTTTGGTAAATAGGACATTGAAGCCAAAGTCAACTAGTCTAGAAACAGAAAGAAGATTATAGCCAAGAGATTGAACAAGCATGACATTTTGTATGGAGCTATCATGTGAGATGGCCACCTTACCTAGGCCAACCACCTTACCCTTTGAGTTATCACCAAAAGTGGCATACTTTCGAGGGCCGTCGTTTTCGGCAATCTTACGGAACATATCTTTATCTCCAGTCATGTGATCGATACATCCACTATCAAGGACCCATTCCTTTCCTCCTGCCATGTATCCCCGAAGATTTACCATAAGACCAAAGTGTCTCATTGCATCATCAAGATCATAGTCACTATCATCATCCTCATCATAGTATCCATGTTCAACATCATCATGTGGTGGATCAATTCCTAGAGAGGGTGATTCATTAGATAAGTGATTTTGACAATGATCATAATTATGAATTCTAATAACTTCGGAAATAATATTGCTAATAATTCCAACATCTCCTTTGGCACGCATAAGATTTGTAAGCTCAAATAGACAATCACCAAACCTAGGATCATTGGAATTCATCTTACTCAAGGCAATAGACTTATGAAGAATCTCATCTAAATTTTGCAAGGAATAATTTGGAAATCGTTCCTCAAGAATCTCCATATAGTGTAGGCACATTTAAGAGTAGGCAAGCAACCATTCAAGTTTGTAGGCAAACCTTTAGTGATAAGATTAACATTACTAAGATTGTGAATCATGTCAATTGACTCATCAAGGGTAGGATGCATAGGATGAACATGAGGTGCGCAAGGGCTAGTAATGCACTTGTTAAAATGATATTCATTGAAAATCAGAAGCATCTCATTTTTGCACTCATGAAAGTACTCTCCATCAAGTATAGGCACTCTATGTCTAAGACTCCCCAAAGTAGACTCATCCATCTTCCTCCAATAGTGTTTAAACCAAAGCAATGGAGACTAAAGCTCTGATACCAATTGAAACGATCGAGAAGAGGTGTCTAGAGGGTGGTGAATAGACCCTCAACACACAAAGTTGGTAGTTTTTAAGTTTTTCAAGTTTAGGTGGAGTTTAAGCATAAGTTTAACCATTCACGATACATATCAAGCAGGCATGCAAAGAGTATATGGGCAGCGGAAAGTAAAGCATGCAACTTGCAAGAAAGTACAGGGATGGGATTGGAGTGTGCAAACGCAATTGGAGACACATATGTTTTTGTCGTGGTTCTGATAGGTGGTGCTATCGTACATCCACGTTGATGGAGACCTCAACCCAGGAAGGGTAATGCTTGCGCGAGTCCATGGAGGGATCCACCCACGAAGGGTCCACGAAGAAGCAACCTTGTCTATCCCACCATGGCCATCGCCCACGAAGGACTTGCCTCACTAGGGTAGATCTTCACAAAGTAGGCGATCTCCTTGCCCTTACAAACTCCATGGTTCAACTCCACAATCTTGTCGGCGGCTCCCAAATGACACTTAACCAATCTAGGAGACACCACTCTCCAAAAGGTAATAGATGGTGTGTTGATGATGATCTCCTTGCTCTTGTGCTTGAAATGATAGTCTCCCCAACACTCAACTCACTCTCATAGGATTGGATTTTGTGGAAGTATGATTTGAGTGGAAAGCAACTTGGGGAAGGCTAGAGATAAACATTCATATGGTTGGATTGGAATATCTTGGTCTCAACACATGAGTAGGTGGCTCTCTCTCAGAAAATGGGTAGTGGAAGTATAGGCACGTTCTGATGGCTTCCCTCATGGAAGAGGAGAGGGTGGAGGGGTAAATATAGCCTCCACACAAAATCTAACCATTACACCCAATATACCAAACTCAGTGGGACCCAATCAGAAAACTCAGTCGGACCGATTCAATACATAATGTGACCGTTAGGCAATTTCGGTGGGACCGATATGATAAACTCAGTGTGACCGATGTGCAAGGGCTAGGGTAAAACCTCATCTCGGTTTGACTGATTACGCAACTCGGTGGACCGATTTGGTAATAAGCAAAAAAGGGAGTTGGTTAGGCAAACTCGGTGTGACCAATTACATATTCTCGATGGGACCGAAAATATGGCAATAGGCAACAGAGAGTTTGCAAGCCCATCTCGGTGAGACCGAGATCCCATTAGTGTGACCGAATTGATTAGGGTTTCTTGCAGTGGCTATGTCAAATGAACTCGGTGGCACCGGATGGATCAAATCGGTGGGGCCAAGTTTTCCTTTTGGTTTTGGAAATATGTGGATATGGGAAAGTGGTTAAGGGCTTTGGAGCATATCAAGCACTTTGAGCAAGCAAGCCATTAAGAAACACCTCATCCCTTTTAATAGTATTGGCTTTCCTATAGACTCAATGTGATCTTGGATCACTGAAAATAGAAAATGTAGAGTCATGTGCTTTGAGCTTGAGCCAATCCTTTGTCCTCAGCATCTTGAAGGGATTCCACATCCTCTTGTCCATGCCACTCCACTGTTGGACTTATCTAAATATACTAGATGTAGGTATTAGTACAACAAGAGATATGTTGACATTAATTACCAAAATCACCCAAGGAGCACTTGTGCTTTCAATCTCCCCCTTTTTGGTAATTGATGACAACATACATCAATGTTTTAGATAGAGATGTAGAGAAAGGCAGGTAAAGCTTTGGAAGGACATGTAACATGCATAGGCTCCCCCTACATGTATGCAATCATGTAAATATGGAACATAAGATCATGTGAGTGCATAATCATGATAGAGAAACCAATGAGTTACATGTATCTTGGCTATATGCATCAGAGCAAATGGTGTGAATCATGGGAAATGTACCTTCATGCTCATGAGTCCTTCTTGCAAACAATATGTACATCAACAAGAGATCCTCATGCACATGAGTGTGATGCATATGTTTACCTTGTGGTCTTGAACTAGCTTTGGAAGAGATGAACCTGAGTAAACATGGTTAGACAACACAGAAACAAGAGCAGAAAACCACAAGAGTACTAAGATCTGGGATGACATGTACAGAGTGAGTACTAGGTACTCTATTTGATTGTAGACATGTCCCCAAAGGTAAAGATATGCAATCAATTTGAAGATTTCCTTCCCTTGGATGTCTTGCTCCCCCTGAATCTTATAATGGATATTGGGAGAAGATAGGGAAAAGAAAATCAGAGCAAAGCAAAGTAAAGTAAGCATAGAGACAACATGAACATGTCTTTCCCCTCTAAAGACATGTAACCTCTCTCCTCTTTGAATACCAAGAAACTGGGATCTATCTTTTGAAAAGAATGTCTCTCTCCCCCTATTGCTCTCTCCGCCTGTTGGAGTGATTAAGCTTTGATGTGAACTCTCTCCCCCTTTGACATCAATTTCCAAGAAGTATGCAATGCAAATAGGTTTGGTCCTTGAGTCACAGAGCAAAGCAGCACATAGAATATGACGCTAGTAGAGGACAAGAATCATCGAATGGAGCTGGACAAAAAAGTGCAGAATGCAAGTGACAAAGTGATTTCTTAGCATTGAAATCGGCTACACCGAGTTGATTCCTTTGGTGGCACCGAACAGTTTCAGTTTAACCAAAAGAGGCAAGTCGGTTTGTCCGAGTTCATCACAGAGAAAGCACTAGTCACCTCAGCTCACCAAGCGAATAAGATCTCACAAGGATTTGCAAGGAATTAACTAAATGATTTGCAATGAATTGGGTGCAGAGAAATGCAGAACGGAAGTAAAGAGAAGAAATCTAGATGAAGTTTTTTTGAAAGGGGAACAAATATGCATGAGACAAAATGCAAGAATGAGGAGAAACACTAGAGAACTTCATCTAGAATTGGTCAGTGACAAAGTCACCTATGTTAGAGTATATTGACTTAGGAGTCAAGTGAGGACACTTGATCATAGGTCATACTCATCGTTTAAGCTCAAAATGGGGTTGCCGTTTTTCATTTAAGCATCTTGATGTATTCTCGTCTTGTTGAGTTGCTTTGACCCATGTCTTGGGGTATAGCTTCTCTAAGATGGAATAACATACCTTGGGTGGCGGTGTTTATCTTGATCATGTAGTTGAACTTGTGTGGGATGCTCAATGTTGATGTAGTTCATTTGGAGCACCACTTGTAATTGGAGTTCATCTACCTACATGGATTAGATTTGCAAGGAATAGCACTCGTGTATCCAAAATGATAATCATGAAATTTTACTTAGGAATTTGTCAAAGGATATGTTTGAAGAGTTTCATGCTTCCTTGTCTTCAACCACCGTAAAGTAGAGACTTGGTGATGTAGAGATTGCTCAAGATATGAGTGAGTTGTAATCTCATAGATTTAGATCCATCCAAGTACCTACAAGGGTTAGATAGCATGCAAGGGTGCAAATGTATCCAAGATATATGATTATCATCATAAGAGAAATATCAAGGATTAGTCATAGGCTCATGTCTTGCATGTATCCAAATGGAGTTCCTACTCCAAGTTTGAGGCATCAATGATGTTCAATTCACCTCTCAACCTGCAAAACACTTTCTCATCAAGTGGTTTAGTGAATATATCCGCCAATTGCTTGTCGGTGCGACATGCTTAAGGTTAATGTCACCCTTAGCAACATGATCTCGAATGAAATGATGATGAACTTCAATGTGCTTAGTTTGAGAGTGTTACACAGGATTGTGAGCAATCTTAATAGCACTTTCATTGTCACAAAGCAAAGGAACATGTTTCACATATATCCCATAATCTTTAAGAGTTTGGGTCATCCAAAGTAATTGAGCACAACATGAACCGACGACAATGTATTTCGCTTCGGTGGTGGATAAGGATACCGAGTTTTGTTTCTTGGAGGACCAAGACACAAGGGATGTACCAAGAAATTGAAAAGTACCCTAAGTGGACTTTCTATCAACCTTGTCACCGCCATAGTCCGAGTCGAAGTAGCCAACAAGATTAAAGGAGGCCCTCTTTGGATACCAAATGCCAAATTTTGGTGTATGGATTAAGTATCTCACTATCCTTTTCACGGCCTTAAGATGACATTCTTTAGGGACCGCTTGATATCGTGCACACATGCACACACTTAGCATCATATCGAGAAGAGAGGCACATAGATATAATAATGAACCAATCATAGAGCGTTAAACTTTTTGATCAACGGGTTCACCATCTTTAGTCGAGTCAAGATGTCCACTAGTAGGCATGGGTGTACTCATACCTTTGCATTCTTGCATATTTAACTTCTTGAACAAGTCCTTGGTATACTTCGTTTGAGAGACAAAGGTACCTTCCTTAATTTGCTTGATTTGCAAACCAAGAAATAACTTGAGTTCACTCATCATAGACATCTCAAACTTCTCTGACATATGCTTCCCAAACTTCTCACTAAAATGAGGGTTAGTAGATCCAAATATAATATCATCAACATAGATTTGGCGCACAAATGATTCTCTAGTAACCCTTTTAGTGAAAAGAGTAGAATCAATTTTTCCAATTTCAAAGCCTTTTTCAATAAGGAACTTCGCCAAGAATTTCTACCATGCTCTAGGAGCTTGTTTAAGACCATAAAGAGCTTTGTGAAGCTTGTAGACATGATTAGGTTTCTTAGGATTAACAAAGCCGGGAGGTTGTTTAAGATAAACTTCCTCCTCCATTTCACCATTTACAAAAGCACTTTTAATGTCCATTTGGTACAAGGTGATATCATGGTGATTAACATAGGCAAGTACGATGCGTATGGACTCAAGTCTAGCAACGGGGGTGAGGGAGTCCTGGATTAGGGGGTGTCCGGATGGCCGGACTATGACCTTTGGCCGGACTCCCGGACTATGAAGATACAAGATTGAGGACTGCGTCCCATGTCCGGATAGGACTTTCCTTGGCCTGGAAGGCAAGCTTGGCTATACGATATGTAGATCTCCTCCCATTGTAACCAACTCTATGTAACCCTAGCCCTCTCCGGTGTCTATATAAACCGGAGAGTTTTAGTCCATAGGACGAACAACAATCATACCATAGGCTAGCTTCTAGGGTTTAGCCTCTCTGATCTCGTGGTAGATCAACTCCTGTACTACCCATATCATCAATATTAATCAAGCAGGAGTAGGGTTTTACCTCCATCGAGAGGGCCCGAACCTGGGTAAAAACATCGTGTCCCTTGTCTCCTGTTACCATCCGCCTAGACGCACAGTTCGGGACCCCCTACCCGAGATCCGCCGGTTTTGACACCGACATTGGTGCTTTCATTGAGAGTTCCTTTGTGTCGTCGCCTTTAGGCCCGATGGCTTCTTCGATCGTCAACCACGACGCGGTCCAGGGTGAGACTTTTCTCCCCGGACAAATCTTCGTGTTCGGCGGCTTCGCACTGCGGGCCAATCGCTTGGCCATCTGGAGTAGATCGAAAGCTACGCCCCTGGTCATCAGGTCAGATTTGGAAGTTTGAACTACACGGCCGACATCCGCGTGGACTTAATCTTCGACGGATTCGAGCCACGGCCGAGCGCGCCGCACTGTCACGATGGGCATGATCTAGCTCTACCGCTGGACAGCGCCCAGAGCGCCGCTCAGGTGCCCGCTCCGATCCTTAGCTCGGAGCCGACCTTGCCAGTCGGGGACGGACGGTTGGACGCCGCCCCGGGACCTGCAATTTCTATGGCGATCGAGCCGAATACCAGCTTAGTCCTTTGTGAGGCCTGTGACTCCAAGGCGCCGGACTCCTTTCCGGACTCCGAATCTCCCCTTCCGATCGAACCCAATTGGGCTCCGATCATGGAGTTCACCGCCGCGGACGTCTTTCAGCACTCGCCCTTTGGCGACATCCTGAATTCACTAAAGTCCCTCTCTTTGTCAGGAGAGCCCTGGCTGGACTATGGTCAGCAAGGTTGGGATGCGGACGACGAAGAAATTCAAAACCCACCCACCACCCACTTCGTAGCCACTGTCGACGATTTAACCGACATGCTCGACTTCGACTCCGAAGACATCGACGGTATGGACGCCGATGAAGGAGACGACCAAGAACCAGCACCTATAGGGAACTGGAAAGCCACCTCGTCATATGACATATACATGGTGGACACCCCAAAAGCAGGGAATGGCGATGAAAAAATGGAGGATGACCCCTCCAAGAAACAACCTAAGCACCGGCGTCAGCGGCGCCGTTCTAAATCCCGCCAAAGCAAAAACGGCGAGTCCGGCACTAGAGATAACAACACCCCGGACAGTGCCGAAGACAACCCCCTCCAGCAGGATTCAGCACAGGAGGACGGAGAAGCCAGCCCTCATGAGAGAGCGACAGACAGGGAGGTCGAGGACGACAATTATATGCCTCCCTCCGAAGACGAGGCAAGCCTCGACGATGACGAATTTGTCGTGCCAGAGGATCCCATCGAACAAGAGCGTTTCAAACGCAGGCTTATGGACACGGCAAGCACCCTCAAGAAAAAACAGCAGCAACTTAGAGCTGACCAAGATTTGTTGGCTGACAGATGGACTGAAGTCCTGGCGGACGAAGAGTACAAACTCGAACGCCCCTCCAAGAGCTACCCAAAGCACAGGCTGCTACCCCAACTAGAGGAGGAAGCAACTAAACCTACATAACCAGCGTATGATGCGGCCGATCGGCCACCCCGTGGCCGCGACAGAGAGGCCTTTCGGCCCTCAACTCAAGCCGCACCCCGGCGCCGCTCAAAAAATACCAGAGCATAGGGAAACGCACCAGACCTGTGAGACATATTGGAGGATAAGGCAAGGCAAACAAGATCAATCTACGGATCACGTGGGCGCCCCACGTCACGTGACGATAACCGTCACGCCGGATATGACAAATACGGCCAGGCCGAACACAACAGACAAGGCTCATCCGAGCTACATCGTGATATAGCCTAGTACAGAGGCGCCGCACACCCACTATGCTTCACAAACGAAGTAATGGATCATCAAATCCCCGAGGGTTTTAAACCCGTAAACATCGAATCATACGATGGCACAACAGATCCTGCAGTATGGATCAAGGATTATCTCCATCATATCCACATGGCCCGTGGTGATGATCTACACGTCATCAAATACCTCCCGCTCAAGCTTAAAGGACCAGCTCGGCATTGGCTTAACAGCCTGCCAGCAGAGTCAATTAGTTGCTGGGAGGACCTGGAATCCGCATTCCTTGACAACTTCTAGGGCACTTATGTGCGACCACCAGACGCCGATGACCTAAGCCACATAATTCAGCAGCCAAAGGAATCGGCCAGACAATTCTGGACGCGGTTCCTAACCAAGAAAAATCAAATAGTCGACTGTCCGGACGCAGAGGCTCTTGCAGCCTTCAGGCACAACATCCAAGATGAATGGCTTGCCCGGCACCTAGGACAGGAAAAGCCGAAATCTATGGCAGCCCTCACGACACTCATGACCCGCTTTTGCGCGGGAGAAGACAGCTGGCTAGCTCGAAGCAATAACATGACCAAGAGCCCTGGTAACTCAGATACCAAGGACAACAATGGCAGGTCACATCGTAACAAGCACAAGCGCCGCATTAACGGCGATAATACTGAGGATACGGTAGTTAATGCCGGATTCAGAGGCTCTAAGCCCGGTCAGCAGAAGAAGCCATTCAAAAGAAATCCTCTGGGCCCATCCAGTTTAGACCGGATACTCGATCGCTCGTGCCAGATACACGGCACCCCCGAACAACCAGCCAATCACACCAACAGGGATTGTTGGGTGTTCAAGCAGGCAGGCAAGTTAAGTGCCGAAAACAGATACAAGGGGCTGCATAGCGATGACGAGGAGGAGCCTCGGCCGCCGAACAACAGAGGACAGAAGGGCTTCCCCCCACAAGTGCGGATGGTGAACATGATATACGCAACCCATATCCACAAAAGGTAACGGAAGCGTGCTCTCAAGGACGTCTATGCGTTGGAGCCAGTCGCCCCAAAGTTCAACCCATGGTCCTCCTGCCCGATCACTTTTGATCGAAGGGACCACCCCACTAGCTTTCATCACGGCGGATTCGCCGCATTGGTCCTAGACCCAATCATTGACAGATTTCACCTCACTAGAGTCCTCATGGACGGCGGCAGCAGCCTGAACCTGCTTTATCAGGATACAGTGCGAAAAATGGGTATAGATCCCTCGAGGATTAAACCCACAAAGATGACCTTTAAAGGCATCATACCAGGTGTAGAAGCCAGCTGTACAAGCTCAGTTACACTCGAAGTGGTCTTCGGATCCCCGGATAATTTCCAAAGCGAATAGTATACTTCGACATAGTCCCGTTCCGCAGTGGCTATCATGCCCTGCTCGGACGAACCGCATTCACAAAATTTAATGCGGTGCCGCACTACGCATATCTCAAGCTCAAGATGCAGGCCCTCGCGGAGTCATTACGGTCAACGGAAACACCGAATGCTCTCTCCGAACAGAGGAGCACACGGCGGCCCTGGCGGCGGAAGTACAAAGTAGCCTCTCAAGGCAATTCTCCAATCCGGCTGTTAAACGTCCGGACAACGTCAAGCGCGCCCAAAGTAACCTACAACAAAACCGACTGGCACGTCCCGAGCAAGCACAGCAGTGCAGCCTCAACCCTCGCGAGATTGCGATAGCAGTACCACGCGTACATAACTAGGCTTTGGAAATACCATGGGCATAAGGGGAGGGGCACAACCACGGCACGCCCAGAATGCGGCTCAACCGCACTAGGGGCTCCCGATTTTGCCATTTCTTCTTTCTTTTTATATACTTTCAGGACTCCACTATACGGAAGGCCTTTCCGGCAATACAATCGCCGAACACACGATGCAACGGCCAGGGAGACAACAAGCCACGTCAAATGTCCAGGTGGTCTCTATAACGAGCTAAATACCCGTCTTACTTAAAGTCTCGTAGCTTGCCCCTGGAGGGGGACATGTCAAATAATCCCATCTCTTGCACATTGCACTATTTGTATCGTCCTGCTCTCATAGCAGCCCCTTTTAATAAACAGTACATAGCTCTTGTATGTTATTGAATTCATTTATTTTTGTAAATATGTTCAGTCATGACATTATGAAACCGTACACTTTGGTACGGCCAATACACCAGGGGTTTAAGTACCCCATAATACAGTGTGAAAAGACCGAACACTCTCATGAGTGCGGCACCCCGAACTTATAGCACTATATGCATCGGCTCCGAATCATGTCTTGGGTCAATAGTTGGGTTTGCCCGGCTCCCATGTTTTGGTGCCTTACATTCCGCTATGTCGGCTAAGGTAGCGCTGGGAGAACTACTGCGATTGTGCCCCAGTTGAGCTGGGTTAACACCTCAGTAGAGAAAGCTAAAATTGACCGTCATGATAGGGCGAGAGATCGGTCGCTGTTCGAGAGGTTTTTCGAGCCCTTAATGACTTATGCCGCTTAGAGCGAGGAGCTGGCTTTGTCCAACCTAGGCGTGGATAGCGCCCCGAACTCGGTCTTCCGAATACTAGGGGCTACGCAAAAATTTAAAATTATAGAATTCTATGGCTAAGTGAGAATGATAAATCATTATAAGTCCGATGGCCTTGTTCGTTGTGTTGAGCGCCTCCCTCGATGGACCCAAAAATGGGAACAAGAGCGCTCAGGTTTATCCTGAACACCCCAGCACTTGTAGCATGGGGGTAGAAGTCGACGACTTGCATCTCTCAGATTTAATAAACGGATGCATAGAAGGTAACATTTTAAATTCAAAAAGCGTTGCTTAGCGCATATGAACAAGTTTTCAGCGCACAGGACAAACACGAGCGAGTTTACTCAAAAATTACATCCCTGGTACATTCATCCGCCACATGACGGGCACCCTTCAGGATGCCCTCATAATACATCTCGGGCCTGCGATGCTCCTTCCCCTCCGGTGGCCCTTCTGTCACAACCTTCTTAGCACCCAGCTTGCCCCAGTGCACTTTAGCACGGGCAAAAGCCCTACGGGTGCCTTCGATGCATATGGAGCACTTGATGACTTCAAGCCGGGGACAAGCATCCGCCAGCCGCCGCACCAGCCCAAAGTAGCTCAAAGGCATGACCTCCCCAGGCCACAGCCGGCCTATCAGGCCCTTCATGGCCTGTTCAACTGCCTTATGAAGCTCGACCAGCTGCTTCGGCTGGTTGCTCAGGGGCACTGGGTATTCGGACTCAGCATACTGGGACCAGAACACCTTCTCCGTCGAGCTCCCTTCCTCGGCCCGGTAGAATGCGGAAGCGTCGGATACACTGTGGGCAGATCTGCGAACGCTCCTGGAGAGCTCCGGATTCGGGTAAGTAACAGGTAATTTACTTTCATATGCTTGCTTTGCATAAAGAATGCCTTACCCGCCGCAATCCTTTTCATCGCCTCAATTTTCTGGAGGGCTTTTTGGGCTTCGGCCTTGGCAGATTTGGAGCTTTCAAGTGCGGAGGCAAGCTCGGACTCTCGAGTCTTTGAGTGAAGCTCTAAACTCTCATGTCTCTTCACGAGAGCATTGAGCTCTTGCCGCACCTCCGCCACCCGCCCCTCTTGCTTTTCTCGCTCAGTGCGCTCCACGGCCGCATTGTCTTTGGCCTTGGACAACTTCGTTCAGGGCCGCCACCTCGGATGTCGCCCCTGCAACATTCACGTTGGTCCTGTCATTATATGCAACCAGGTATTTTTTATATACTTACACAAGGTATTACATACCTTCCTTGTTCTCGAGCTGCTTCTTGTCACGGCCAAGGTCGTTCTCGGACCGCTCGAGGCTCTGCTTCAATGCATCGACCTCCGCAGTCAGTGCGGCAGAGGTCAGCAGCGCAGCCTGCATTCCCATATTGACATATTTATGTTAGACTCCTGCGTATATTTTTTTATATCCTCAGTCTGGCTTTTCTTTCCGAACACCAAACTGAGCATCAGGGGCTACTGTCTATGCGGTAACATTTTTATATGTTTTAAATACATACCTCAAAGCCTGTTAGAAGGCTGGTACAAGCTTCTGTCAGCCCGCTCTTGGCGGACTGAACCTTCTGAATCACCGCACTCATAACAGTGCGGTGCTCCTCGTCGATGGAGGCTCCGTTAAGCACCTCCAGCAAATTGTCCGGCGCCTCCGGTTGGATGGAGGCCGCCGGCGTCGTAGGCTTGCCCTTCTTGCGAAGGGGCCGCCTGCCGGACTCTGGAACCACTGAAGGTTCCGAAGCGGTGTCTAGCCTAGGGCCGGAGTTAGATCCCTCTAGGGCTTCATCCCCTTTGGGCCTGGAGTCCGGGAGGTCGCCTTGCGGCGCCTGTAGGACCACCTCCTCCTCGTTTAGTCCCTTTTGGGACTCCACCTCGGCATCCTCCGTAGGGCAAGAGAAGGAGGCCATCGGGAGTGAAGCGCTATTCACATCCGACGAATCCAGGGAGCCGCTCGACGAATCGCCGAGCTGAGCCTTGGGCAGACTGCATGAATGAATTCGGCGTCAGAAGGTACTGTACAATAGAGGAACGCCATAAGTTATTCTAGTATCCGGATACTTACGATTTTTCCAGGGGCTTGACCCTGGATGGCCATTCCTCTCCGCCATTGTCAGTGTCGGAGGCATAGTCCGGAAGAAGGGTCTTCCCCTTCTTGGACCCTCCGGCTTCCCCAGTTGGGGCGGCCTTCCTTTTCTTTCCTCCCCCCGCTGGAGGGGGAGAGGCTTCTTCTTCCTCCTCCCTGTCTTCGGAGGCGGAGGGCGTCTCGGGGTCGTCAGGCGATGAGTCCGACACCACCAGGCGTCGGGAACTCTTTCGAGTCCCCATGACCTTCTTCTTGGCCTTCTTCTCCGGCACCACGTGGGGTGCCGGAACCAGCAGCTTTGTCAAACGGGCATCCGCTAGTTCTTCGGGCAAAGGAGCCGGACAGTTGATCTGTCCGGCCTTCTTCTACTAGTCCTGTTAAAGGGATGGGAGTTTAGATCCCACATAGAGTCAAACTATGGAAAACAAATACCCCGTGATGGGTAAATTGAGCTTACCCCGTTGGCTTGACGCTTCGCGCAGAATCCCGATCCTCGGTAATGGGAGGGTGAACCTTAGAGCTCTTGAAAAGCACCTTCCAGGCATCTTCGTGTGTTGTGTCAAAGAGCTTGGAAAAAGTTTGGTGCTGGGCCAGGTCAAATTCCCACAGATTAAAAGCCCATCGTTGACACGGTAGGATCCGACGGAAGAGCATGACCTGGACTACGGTTACGAGTTTAACCTTCCTGTCGATCAGGTGTTTGACGCAGGTTTGAAGTCCGGTCACCTCTACCGAATTGCCCCATGACAGGCCCGTCTCTTTCCATGAGGTGAGCCGTGTGGGGATGCCAGATCGGAATTCGGGGGCCGCTACCCATTCATGGTCACGCGGCTCGGTGATGTAGAACCACCTTGATTGCCACCCTTTGATCGTTTCCACGAAGACGCCCTCGAGCCATGTAACGTTGGCTATCTTGCCCACCATGGCGCCTCCGCACTCCGCTTGTCGCCCGCCCACAACCTTCGGCTTGACATTGAAGGTCTTCAGCCATAAGCTGAAGTGGGGCTGGATGCGGTGGAAGACCTCACACACGACGATGAACACCGAGATGTTGAGGATGAAGTTCGGGGCCAGATCGTGGAAGTCCAGGCCGTAGTAGAACATGAGCCCCCAGACGAACGGGTGAAGAGGAAAGCCCAGTCCGTGGAGGAAATGGGGGAGGAACACGACCCTCTCATGGGGCCTAGGGGTGGGGATGAGTTGCCCCTCATTTGGAAGCCGGTGCGCGATGTCGTTAGACAAGTATCCGGCCTTCCTCAACTTTTTGATGTGCCCCTCCGTGACGGTGGAGGCCATCCATCTACCTCCTACTCCGTACATGGTTGGAGAAGGTTGAGGTGGGAAGTGCGGACTGGGACGCTGGAGCTCGAGTGCGCAGGAATGGATAAGCAAAGGAGGAAGAAGGCGTAGATGGAAAGGGTAGATCCTTATCCCCTTATATGGGCGGCCGAAACTATGAGCCCCCACCAGCCTAATAAAACTCACTTAACTCACAAGCGCCACGGTTAATGGCGCGGTTGGGTTACCCACGCCCGTATTGATGAGAATCTCGGAATAAGGGGACACGATCTCTGCTTTGACAAGACGTGCCAAGGAAACCGCCTTGCTAAACATGCTGAGGTGGGACAGTAAAACGATTCGAATAAAGGTTTGGCTGTGGCATGACGTCACGCTACGGAGTATGTTAGCAGATTGGATTTGTGCAGATATTATTCTCTCTACGGTGATATGTGGAACTTATTTTGTAGAGCCGGACACTATCCTTGTGTTCAACATCTTCTATGAGGTATTCGGAGGAGGAACCCGCCTTGCAATGCCGAAGACAAATTTGCATGCCGGACTCGTCTTCATTGAAGCCTGGTTCAGGGGCTACTGAGGGAGTCCTAGATTAGGGGGTGTCCGGGTGGCCGGACTATGACCTTTGGCCGGACTCCCGGACTATGAAGATACAAGATTGACGACTTCGTCCCGTGTCCGGA
Source organism: Triticum dicoccoides (assembly GCF_002162155.2). Classification (NCBI taxonomy): domain Eukaryota; kingdom Viridiplantae; phylum Streptophyta; class Magnoliopsida; order Poales; family Poaceae; genus Triticum; species Triticum dicoccoides. Next base: position 309,178,889 of record NC_041393.1, on the reverse strand, counting down.
TAGGGCTTTCCTTGGCGTGGAAGGCAAGCTTGGCGATATGATATGTAGATCTCCTCCTGTTGTAACGGACTCTGTGTAACCCTAGCCCTCTCCGGTGTCTATATAAACCGGAGAGTTTTAGTCCATAGGACAAACAACAATCATACCACAGGCTAGCTTCTAGGGTTTAGCCTCTCTGATCTCATGGTAGATCAACTCTTGTACTACCCATATCATCAATATTAATCAAGCAGGAGTAGGGTTTTACCTCCATCGAGAGGGCCCGAACCTGGGTAAAAACATCGTGTCCCTTGTCTCCTGTTACCATCCGCCTAGACGCACAGTTCGGGACCCCCTACCCAAGATCCGTTGGTTTTGACACCGACAGGGGGCATATGTCTCACCATAGTCCATACCTTCGACTTGAGTGTAGCCTTGGGCGACGAGACGTGCTTTGTTGCGAACTACTTGTCCATCTTTATCTTGCTTGTTGTGAAACACCCATTTGGTACCGATGATGTTGTGGTTGTTGTCGGGCTTCTTAACCAATATCTACACTTGGTTTCTCTCAAAGTTGTGTAGTTCTTCATGCATGGCATTTATCCAATCCGGATCTTCCAATGCTTCTTCAACCTTCATAGGTTCAATGCCAGAGATGAATGAATAATGTTCACAAAAATTAGCCAAACGAGATTTTGAGCGAGTGATTCTCCCGGTTTTTATATAATTGTAGATTTGCTCAACGGAATGGTCTCTAGCAACTCTTTCTCGAACTCGTGAGAGCTTTTGCTTTGATCGGGGTGGAACATCTTCTTCATCATCTCGTTCTTCTTCTTGGCCTTCATCATTGTTGACGATGTCTTTCTCTCATCGTGGTGGAGAAGGAGGTTGATGTGGTTCATCTTGGTGTACTTCCTCATTTTCTTCATCTTGGTGTGTCCCGCTTGTGGATGCTTCCATATCAACTCTTGCTTCACCTTGTGGTGAGGTAGAAGCTTCCACTTGGACGGACGAGGTACTCTCCTTCACCTCCGTTGGACGAACCTTGCCAATAGACAATTCTTGGATTGCTTCCGAAGGATCTTTATCTCCTACATCAATTGGCATTTGCTCTACTTGCGAGCCGTTAGATTCATCAAACTTCACATCTACCGTCTCTTCAACCTTTAGGGTGAAATTGTTGTAGACATGGTAAGTGTGAGAGTTTGAGCCGTAACCAAGTAGGAAACCTTCATGAGATGTAGGAGCAAATTTAGAACGACGATGCTTATCAAGAATGTAGCACTTTGAGCCGAATACTCGAAAGTATCCAACTTGGGGTTTGTTACCGGTGAGGAGCTCGTATGTCGTCTTGCCGAGTAGCTTGTGAAGATACAAGCGATTTGTCGCATGACAAGCTATCTCAACCGCTTCCGCCCAAAAGTGCTTTGGCGTATTTTACTCATCAAGCATCATTCTTGCCATTTCGATGAGCGTCCAGTTCTTCCTCTCAACAACTCCATTTTGTTGAGCTGTGTACGTAGACGAGAACTCATGTGAAATCCCTTCTTCGTCAAGAAAGGTGTCCACATTGGCGTTCTTGAACTCCATTCCGTTGTCGCTGCGAACCTTCTTCATCTTCACTTCAAATTGATTTTGGGCCTTCCTAGGGAAGTTTTTGAAGATCTTTTGGACCTGCAATTTATCATCGAGAAAGAACACCCACGTAAAGCTTGAAAAATCATCAACTATAACTAGACCAAATGAGTTTCCGCTGAGACTTTTGTAAGCGTTGGGACCGAAAAGATCCATGTGCAGTAGCTTGAGCGGTCTCCTTGTGGTCATGATGTTCTTCACGGGGTGGCTTCCTCCAACCTGTTTTCCTGCTTGGCAAGCACTGCGAAGTCTATCCTTATCAAATATGACATCTTTAATGCCGAGGGTATGATCTCCTTTAATAACCTTGTCAAGGTTTCGCATGCCCACATGACCTAACCGTCTATGCCAGAACTAGCCTTTGGAAAATTTAGCAATTAAGCAAGTTCTAGGTTGAGCCTTTTTAGTGAAATCAACAATGTATAGATCACCTTTACGTATACGGGTAAAGACCATTTTATGATTATCTCTACGAAACACTTGGCAATCTACTTTGGCAAATAGGACATTGAAGCCAAAGTCAGCTAGTCTAGAAATAGAAAGCATATTATAGCCAAGAGATTCAACGAGCATGACATTTCGTACGGAGCTATCATGTGAGATGGCCACCTTACCGAGGCCAACCACCTTACCCTTTGAGTTATCACCAAAAGTGACATACTTTCGAGGTTCGTCGTTTTCGGCAAGCTCACAAAACATATCTTTATCTTCGGTCATGTGATCGGTACATCCACTATCAAGGACCCATTCCTTTCCTCCTGCCATGTATCCCCGAAGATTTGCCATAAGACCAAAGTGTCTCATTGCATCATCAAGATCATAGCCACTATCATCATCCTCATCATAGTATCCATGTTCAACATCGTCATGTGGTGGCTCAGTTCCTAGAGAGGGTGATTCATTAGATAAGTGATTTTGACAATGATCATCTTTATGAATTGTAATAGCTTCGGAAATAATATTGCTAATAATTCCAACATCTCCTTTGGCACACATAAGATTTGTAAGCTCAAATAGACAATCACCAAACTTAGGATCATTGGAATTCATCTTACTCAAGGCAATAGACTTATGAAGAATCTCATCTAAATTTTGCAAGGAATAATTTGGAAATCGTTCCTCAAGAAATCTTATATAGTGTAGGCACACTTAAGAGTAGGCAAGCAACCAATCAAGTTTCTAGGCAAACCTCTAGTGATAAGATTAACAGTTCTAAGATTGTGAATCATGTAAATTGACTCATCAAGGGTAGGATGCATATGATTAACATGAGGTGCACATGGGCTAGTAATGTACTTGTTCAAATGATATTGATTGAAAATCAGAAGCATCTCATTTTTCCACTCATGAAAGTACTCACCATCAAGTATAGGCACTCTATGTCTAAGACTCCCCAAAGTAGACTAATCCATCTTCCTCCAATGGTGTTTAAACCAAAGCAATGGAGACCAAAGCTCTGGTAACAATTGAAAGGATCGAGAAGAGGTGTCTAGAGGGGGTGAATAGACCCTCAACACACAAAGTTGGCAGTTTTTAAGTTTTTCAAGTTTAAGTGGAGTTTAAGCATAAGTTTAACCATTCACGATACATATCAAGCAAGCATGCAAAGAGTATATGGGCAACGGAAAATAAAGCATGCAACTTGCAAGAAAGTAATGGGATGGGATTGGAGTGTGCAAATGCAATTAGACACAGATGTTTTTGTCGTGGTTCCGATAGGTGGTGCTATCGTACATCCACGTTGATGGAGACTTCAACCCAGGAAGGCTATTGGTTGCGCGAGTCCACGGAGGGATCCACCCATGAAGGGTCCAAGAAGAAGCAACCTTGTCTATCCCACCATGGCCATCGCCCACGAAGGACTTGCCTCACTAGGGTCGATCTTCACGAAGTATGCGATATCCTTGCCCTTACAAACTCCTTGGTTCAACTCCACAATCTGGTCGGACGGTCCCAAGTGACACCTAACCAATCTAGGAGACACCACTCTCCAAAAGGTAATAGATGGTGTGTTGATGATGAACTCCTTGCTCTTGTGCTTCAAATGATAGTCTCCCCAACACTCAACTCACTCTCATAGGATTGGATTTGGTGGAAAGATGCTTTGAGTGGAAAGAAACCTGGGGAAGGCTAGAGATAAAGATTCATATGGTTGGATTGGAATATCTTGGTCTCAACACATGAGTAGGTGGCTCTCTCTCAAAAAATGGGTAGTGGAAGTGTAGGCACATTATGATGGCTTCCCTCACAAATGAGGAGCGGGTGGAGGGGTATATATAGCCTCCACACAAAATCTAACTGTTACACACAATATACCAAACTCGGTGGGACCAAATTAGAAAACTCGGTCGGACCGATTCAGTACATAATGTGAGCATTAGGCAATTTTGATGGGACCGATATGATAAACTCGGTGTGACCGATGTGCAAGGGTTAGGGTAAAATCTCATCTTGGTTTGACCGATTACGCAACTCGGTGGGACCTATTTGGTAATAAGCAAAAAAGAGAGTTGGTCAGGAAAACTCGGTGTGACCGATTACATATTCTCGGTGGGACCGAAAATATTGCAATAGATAACAGAGAGTTTGCAAGCCCATCTCGGTGAGACCGAGATCCCATCAATGTGACTGAATTGATTAGGGTTTCTAGAAGTGTCTATGTCAAATGAACTCGGTGGCGCCGGATGGATCAAATCGGTGGGGCCTAGTTTGACTTTTCGTTTTGGACATATGTGGATATGAGAAAGTGGTTGAGGGCTTTGGAGCATATCACTAAGTACTTTGAGCAAGCAAGCCATTAAGCAACACCTCATCCCCTTTTAATAGTATTGGCTTTCCTATAGACTCAATGTGATCTTGGATCACTGAAAATAGAAAATGTAGAGTCCTGAGCTTCGAGCTTGAGCCAATCCTTTGTCCTTAGCATCTTGAAGGGATTCCAAATCCTCTTGTCCATGCCAGTCCACTGTTGGACTTATCTAAAATATACTAGATGAAGGTATTAGTCCAACAAGAGATATGTTGACATTAATTACCAAAATCACCTAGGGAGCACTTGTGCTTTCACTTTACAAGTGTGCCAACACATCAGCTAATTAGCCAGCGTGGCACTGGATGCCTTGTCAACCTGGATGCGTGTCGAAGCGAGGAGGAGCGGCGAAAGACAGGATGGCTTCTGTTGCCATCCCTGATAAAGCAAGAGGACATGTAGGCAACGCCATAAATGCGTTTGTCCTACGTTGCCGAGTGATAAGCTTGTGTACTGTAGCCTGCCACCACCTGTGTGACACTGTGGCAACCCCTTTGCGTATAAAAGGAGGCCCAAGGAATACAGATAGAGGATTCAGACTTTTGGACCATGCTCGCATTGTAGCTAGTTCAAAAGCTCAAGAACACATATATCAGGCAAGCAGGACTAGGGTATTACGCATCTTTGCAGCCCGAACCTGGGTAAAATCCCCCGTGTGCTCACGGTTCGACCTGCTCTTCATGCAGCTAATCCCCCCGCCGAATGTAGAAGGAATCCTTGTGACCCCATAGGTGTTGAGTTTCCCCGACATCTTTAGCGCGCCACATAGGGGGGCATTAGTTGTGAGAATCTGGTCTGTTAGTTAGTATAGTAGTTTCTTCGTCGCCATGGCTCCGAAGAAGAAGATGATCACAGTGATCAGCCCCGTCCGGAGCCGCTCCACTCATGCCTGCGCGGGCGGGCGATGTGGCGGACCCAGTGATGAAGAAGATCAAGGTCGTCCGCGCCACCCAGGTGCAAGGGGCCAGGCGAGCAGTGTCGTCTACAGCCGCGACGACGATCCGTACAGCAACAAAATGCTAAGTCAACCAAACTTTGGGTAATCCTTCTTTATATAAGGCTATCTTCCTGGATCGTTTTGGTCCTTGTATGAGGAACCTGCATGCAAAAGGAACCCTGCCGCGTTTGGCAATGCCACTGTTCTGTTTTGAGTCCGCTATACAGCTCAGGTGATGCGCTTTGCTAAGGATTGCAGGGTACCTTGCCGTAATCAAAACCGCCCCTGTTTTGCTTTGAGTCTGCTCGACAGCTCAGGTGACTGCACCAAGAGCAGCAAGGTAACTTGTTGGCGTCAACACCCTCCACAAACTGCTAAGGATTCGTCCTTCTAGTGCCTGCGGCAAGGGTGCACGCGCTGGCAGGCCAATCCAATCAAGCGTAGGGTGCATAAAATACAGGGATAACTGAACAGGAAGATAACATGCAATCGGTTCAAGGCATAATAAAGTTATATTACATCAAAAGTTGTCGTGATTCTAACTTTTGATAAATTGTCTTGGGTGCGAACTCGCAGCGGCAACAAGGAATGAAGCAGCTAATCTCGATGCTGGCCCTCCAGCCTCGTGACTCCGCTGACGTAGCTGATGATGGGCTCGATGGATTCCTCGAGCGCCTGACGGTTGACGCCCTCCGACAAGCTATCAAGCGCCCGAGAGAAGTCAACACTGGGGTTCCAGTGCGCCACCTTGGTGAGCACCATGGTTAATGCGCCCCGGCAAAGCTTCCAAGACTCCTCGGCCAGGTAGGCCGCCCTGGTGTATTGGAGCAGCTTTAGGGCGTCAAGGACATGCTCGAAGAACAGAGACAACCTGGAGCTATCAGTCACATTCACCTCATGGGAGAACCTGAAGCTTGGCATGCCCATGGCAGATAGCTGCGCAGTGAGCTTCTCCAAGATGTCCACAAGGTGGCTGGTCCAAAGCTTCATGTTGTCCACGAGCTCGTTATGGGAAGTGACAATGGTTCGCAACAGCAACTGCTCGTCCGCGAGCTCCTTGGTCAGAATCTGCTCACGGGCCTGAGACTCTGAAAGCATCTTCTCCTGGGACTCCAGCTTCTGCCTCAGGTCATCAATGGACTCGTTGGCCTTGGAGAGCAACTTGGTTTTGTTAGATATGGTGGTCTGCATCTCCGCCAGGTCATAGAGAGCTTTCTCTCTGTCATCCTTGAGCATGGAGATCTCCTTGTTGAGCCTTCCAGGTCCACCTCCAGCTTTTCCACCTTGCCGGCAAGCTCGATCCTGGCAGCCTTTGCCGTCTTAGCACAGTCGACGGCCTCCTTCAGATCGCCAGCATGGTCAAGGACCAGAGTATCCAGTGCTACTTGGTGCTTCTGCATCAGATCTTGAGTCTGCTGCGCAACGAGTTTTTCAATTTCTTAGTCCTTGGCACGAAGCGTGGCGGCAAGCGCCGCGTCGCGTGCAACCAAGTCTTCCTCCTGGGCGTCAAGCGAGATGCGGCATTGCGTCTGGTTAGACTCGTCCTTGGGTGGCCTCGTCTTTGCCTCCTCCTGAGCCTTCTCGATGTGGGCCTGTTTCAAGAGGAGCTCGCACCGGCGCTCAGCCAGATGATCCTGGGCGGCTCTCAGATCTTGCCGGGCCTCGGCAAACTAGCCCTGCATCTGGGTGATGCGCTCCTGGAAGTCCGCCTCGGCCTTGTCCACGGCCGCCATCCTGGTGTCCACCTTCTCCTTGCGAGCCCGATGGAGAGCTTGAAGCTTGTGCAAGTTGGCGCTCATGGCCTGAAGGAGATGATCCTCTTTAGAGCCACTGCTGCTGTCGCTCGATTCTTCAACAACCTAGAGCCCAATGGCGGTGAGGATCTCCTCATCGAAGACCTCCCCCTCGTTTGGCGTTTTGGTGCCAGCCGGTCCATGGATGCTGACGAAAAGATCATCACACACCTTCAAGTACCTGCTAGAGGCAGGGGCTGAGGATGAGGAATGCTGGTCATTGACCGTCTCCTCCCCGGCAGGATCCTTTGCGGCCTCTCCAGTGGTGGCCTCGTCGGCCTCCTCGACAGGCCTTGTGGCGGCCTCCTCGGTGACAGCCTTGCTAGCTTCCCCGACAGGGTCCTTGCCGGCCTCCCCGACAGGCCCTGTGGTGGCCTCTTCAGTGGCGCCCTTGCTGGCCTCCTCAGCGGATCCCCTGGCAGCCTCCTCGACAGCGATGTTGGCAGCCCTAGCCTCGGCGTCCTTGATGGTCTCCACAACTACGACGTCAACATCCGCCTGGTCTATCAGGGGAGGATATAGAGTCGAAAAGGGGGGGTGAGGCAAGGCCAAAATCAAAAAAGTTCAAGACAGAAAAAAGGAAAGAAATCAAAGTGACAATGGCAAGAAGCAGAGGCGAGTAACTTACCCGTGGCAAGTGGGAAGGGACACGCCCCCTCCTCGTCGATGTCCATTGCCGGGGTGGGGTCGCCAGCACCTGTGCCCACCACCTCCTACTCCGTGCGCATGGGCTCGTTGGTGGGTGCCCTTGCCGGGGACGCCCCTCTGGTCGGCGTAGTCGATCGGGGCGGCGTGTCGAGGGTGGCCCCTAGTGGCTCCTCCTGCTGCTGCTCTCCTCCTGCGGCCCCGGAAAGATCATCAATAAGGCTGCATGCTCCAAGCGCCCGCTAGCAAGAAACAATTAATGAACTTACGCTTGGGATGGCGTGGGGGATGCACTCGGGGCTGGACTCCGGGCTGACGAAGATCGTCCCCGACGCATGTGCGGTGCTTGTCGGGGGCTCATCACCCGACAAGGCTTTGGCTCTCTTCGCCACCCGCTGAGCCAGCATCTCAGTGTCGCTGTGAAAGACAAGATCAAGTCAATGCACAACAATCAAAATGGAAAAAAGGGATGGATGAGGACGCAAAGTGCTTACTCGTCTTCCTCCTCTGCCCTCCTTTTCCACCTCGGGCTGAAAGACCCAAAGTCGTAGTCGGCCGCCGGGATGGAGCCCGTGCGAGAAGGGGGCGGGGTCCTTGCGTGCTTGGATGAGGAGGCGGCAGCAGTCGTGGCCTGCTTCGCCGCCACGGCCGTGGCCTTCTTTGTCGCCGCGAGTTCTTTCTCTACCACCGCCACCGCGCGCCTCGTCTGACGCATAGGTTACACCTGGGTCTCTTGCCGTTCTATGGGCCTGCTGGATTGGATTGGCTCGCCGGAGCCGGTCAGCCGCAGGACATGTTTCTTCTTTGGGGCCAAGGGCTCGTCCGCCTCGGATGCCTCCTCGACAAGCTCTTCCGCTGCTTTTTCAACAAGAGGGGCCCTGCCGGTGGTGCCACTGGTTTCCTCGGAAGGCCCCATCCACTTAAGGAATTTCCTCTCCTCTTTAGCCTCTTCGGCCTCGTCCACCATGGTGCCATAGCTGCCAGCCTCCGTGACGAGTGCTGCCTTATCGGGCCTGGCAGCAATATATGCCACCTCTTCGTCGGTGGTGGGGCGAATGAGCTCTGGCTCGGCGCGACTGGAGCCCTCCGACAAGTTGTCAAAGAACTTCTGCACTAACTCCGCCTCTGGCTCGTCCCAGGTTGGGTCCAGGCCATGGGCGTTAAAGACTGGCATCATAGCAATGATGTAAGTCAGGCGAGAGTTGTTGCTCAATGGGTGCACTCCCACCGGCAACCTGAAAGGGTTGTTGGTCTATCTCGTCTTTGCAGCTTTGTCAGTCCTCTCGGCATTGCCCTCCTCGTCGACCTTGAACTGGAAGAGCCTCTGGCAAATGGATGCATGCTACATCACCATGAAGTTATGCTTCAGGCCAGGGCGGAGCCTCATGATATCCGCTGCATTCTTGAAATCCCAGGCCGGTCTCCCCCTTGATGCAAAGGGGCGATACAGCGGCAGATGAAGTCAGCCCCAATCATCTCCAGTATGAGGCCGGTGGCGACGAGGCAGTGGATTCTGGTGGTGGCGACCATGAGCTTCTTGTCATTGGGGTCGAGGTCGCTCCAGTCGTTGCCACGGACCAGCGGAGTCCGGTGAACCTCGCAAAACGACCGCGAGTCCTCCTCCACAATCCAGCACCACCGGCCCCGCCATTCATTCTACCGCCCTTTCTGGCCTCCCTCCGGGTACACACCCTTGCTCGAAGCCCTAGAGATCCAAGCAACGTAGCCAGAAATGGCGTCCCCTGGCTAGATGCGCGGAGTGAAATAGTGGTGAAAGAGTGTTGTGCTGGGATCAACTCCAGCAAAACCTTCGCAAAGATGGGCGAAGAGAGCCATGCACGCCACTGTTGGGGAACGTAGCAGAAATTCAAAATTTTCCTACGTGTCACCAAGATCTATCTATGGAGAGACTAGCAACGAGGGGAAGGAGAGTGCATCTACATACCCTTGTAGATCGCTAAGCGGAAGCGTTCAAGTGAACGGGGTTGATGGAGTCGTACTCGTCGTGATTCAGATCACCGATGATCCTAGTGCCGAACGGACGGCACCTCCGCGTTCAACACACGTACAGCTCGACGATGTCTCCCACGCCTTGATCCAGCAAGGAGAGAGGGAGAGGTTGAGGAAGACTCCATCCAGCAGCAGCACAACGGCGTGGTGGTGATGGAGGAGCGTGGCAATCCTGCAGGGCTTCGCCAAGCACCTACGGGAGAGGAGGAGGTGTCACGGGAGGGAGGGAGGCGCCAAGGGCTCAGGTATGGATGCCCTCCCTCCCCTCCACTATATATAGGGGCAGGGGAGAGGGGGGAGGCGCAGCCTTGCCCCTTACTCCAAGAAAGGGGTGCGGCCAAGAGGGGGGGGAGGAGTCCATCCTCCCCAAGGCACCTCGGAGGTGCCTTCCCCCTTGAGGACTCTTCCCTCTAGGGTTCCCTAGGCGCATGGGCCTCTTGGGGCTGGTGCCCTTGGCCCATGTAGGCCAAGGCGCACCCCCTACAGCCCATGTGGCCCCCCGGGGCAGGTGGCCCCACCCGGTGGGCCCCCGGGACCCTTCCGGTGGTCCCGGTACAATACCGATGACCCCGAAACTTGTCCCGATGGCCGAAACAGGACTTCCTATATATAAATCTTTACCTCCGGACCATTCCGGAACTCCTCGTGACGTCCGGGATCTCATCCGGGACTCCGAACAACATTCGGTAACCACATACAAGCTTCCTTTATAACCCTAGCGTCCTCGAACCTTAAGTGTGTAGACCCTACGGGTTCGGGAGACATGCAGACATGACCGAGACGTTCTCCGGTCAATAACCAGTGGGATCTGGATACCCATGTTGGCTCCCACATGTTCCACGATGATCTCATCGGATGAACCACGATGTCAAGGACTCAATCGATCCCGTATACAATTCCCTTTGTCTAGCGGTATGGTACTTGCCCGAGATTCGATCGTCGGTATACCGATACCTTGTTCAATCTCGTTACCGGCAAGTCTCTTTACTCGTTCCGTAACACATCATCCCGTGATCAACCCCTTGGTCACATTGTGCACATTATGATGATGTCCTACCGAGTGGGCCCAGAGATACCTCTCCGTTTACACGGAGTGACAAATCCCAATCTCGATTCGTGCCAACCCAACAGACACTTTCAGAGATACCCGTAGTGTACCTTTATAGCCACCCAGTTACGTTGTGACGTTTGGCACACCCAAAGCACTCCTACGGTATCCGGGAGTTGCACAATCTCATGGTCTAAGGAAATGATACTTGACATTAGAAAAGCTTTAGCATACGAACTACATGATCTTGTGCTAGGCTTAGGATTGGGTCTTGTCCATCACATCATTCTCCTAATGATGTGATACCGTTATCAACGACATCCAATGTCCATGGTCAGGAAACCGTAACCATCTATTGATTAACGAGCTAGTCAACTAGAGGCTTACTAGGGACATGGTGTTGTCTATGTATCCACACATGTATCTGAGTTTCCTATCAATACAATTCTAGCATGGATAATAAACGATTATCATGAACAAGGAAATATAATAATAATCAATTTATTATTGCCTCTAGGGCATATTTCCAACAGTCTCCCACTTGCACTAGAGTCAATAATCTAGTTCACATCGATATGTGATTAACACTCAAGGTCACATCCCCATGTGACTAACACCCAAAGAGTTTACTAGAGTCAATAATCTAGTTCACATTTACCATGTGATTAACACTCGATGAGTTCTGGGTTTGATCATGTTATGCTTGTGAGAGAGGTTATAGTCAACGGGTCTGAACCTTTCAGATCCGTGTGTGATTTACAAATCTCTATGTCATCTCCTAGATGTAGCTACCACGTTCTATTTGGAGCTATTCCAAATAACTGTTCTACTTGGAGCTATTCTAAATTGTTGCTCCATTATACGTATCCGGTATCTCTACTCAGAGCTATCTGAATAGGTGTTAAGCTTGCATCGACGTAACCCTTTACGACGAACCCCTTTACCACCTCCATAATCGAGAAAATTCGTTAGTCCACTAGTTACTAAGGATAACTTTGACCGCTGTCCCGTGATCCATTCTTGGATCACTCTTGTACCCCTTGACTGACTCATGGCAAGGCACACTTCAGGTGCGGTACACAGCATAGCATACTGTAGAGCCTACATCTTATGCATAGGGGACGACCTTATTCCTTTCTCTCTATTCTGCCATGGTCGAGCTTTAAGTCTTAACTTCATACCTGACTGATCCATCTTGAACACCTTCAAGATCATGTCAAGGTATGTGCTCATTTGAAAGTACTATTAAGCATTTTGATCTATCCTTATAGATCTTGATGCTCAATGTTCAAGTAGCTTAATCCAGGTTTTCCATTGAAAAACACTTTCCAAATAACCCTATATGCTTTCCAGAAATTCTACGTCATTTCTGATCATTAATATGTCAACAATATATACTCATCAGAAATTCTATAGTGCTCCCACTCACTTCTTTGGAAATACAAGTTTCTCATAAACTTTGTATACACCCAAAATCTTTGATCATCATCAAAGCATACATTCCAACTCCGAGATGCTCACTCCAGTCCTCAGAAGGATTGCTGGAGCTTTGCATACTTATTAGCATATTTCAGGATAGACAAAACCTTCCGGTTGTATCACATACAACCTTTCCTCAAGAATCGTTGAGGAAACAATGTTTTGACATCCTATCTGCAAGATTTCATAAATAATGCAGTAATTGCTAATATAATTCCAACAGACTCTTAGCATCGCTACGAGTGAGAAAGTCTCATCGTAGTCAACTCCTTGAAATTGTCAAAAAACATCTTAACGACAAGTCGAGCTTTCTCAATGGTGACACTTACCATCATTGTCTGTCTTCCTTTCAAAATCCATATGTACCTAACAGCCTTACGACCATCAAGTAGTTCTTCCAAAGTCTACACTTTGTTTTCATACATGGATCCTCTCTCCGGTTTTATGGCCTTGAGCCATTTATCAGAATCCGGGCCCACCATCGCTTCTCCATAGCTCGTAGGTTCATTGTTGTCTAGCAACATGACTTCCAAGACAGGATTACTGTACCACTCTGAAGTAGTACGTATCCTTGTCACCCTACGAGGTTCGGTAGTGACTTGATCCGAAACTTCATGATCACTATCATAAGCTTCCACTTCAATTGGTGTAGGTGCCACAGGAACAACTTCCTATGCCCTGCTACACACTTGTTGAAGTGACGGTTCAATAACCTCATCAAGTCTCCACCATCCTCCCACTCAATTCTTTCGAGAGAAACTTTTCCTCGAGAAAGGACCCGATTCTAGAAACAATCCCTTATTGCTTTCGAATCTGAGACAGGAGGTATACCCAACTGTTTTGGGTGTCCTATGAAGATGCATTTATCCGCTTTGGGTTCGAGCTTATCAGCCTGAAACCTTTCCACATAAGCATCGCAGCCCCAAACTTCTAAGAAATGACAGCTTAGGTTTCTCTAAACCATAATTCATACGGTGTCATCTCAACGGAATTACGTGGTGCCCTATTTAAAGTGAATGTGGTTGTCTCTAATGCCTAACCCATAAACTATAGTGGTACTTCGATAAGAGACATCATGGTATGCATCATATCCAATAGGGTGCAGTTATGATGTTCGGACACACCATCACACTATGGTGTTCCAGGCTGTATTAGTTGTGAAACTATTTCCACAATGTCTTAATTCTGTGCCAAACTCGTAATTCAGATATTCATCTCTATGATCATATCATAGATATTTTATCCTCTTGTCACGACGATCTTTCAACTTCACCCTGAAATTACTTGAACCTTCCAATAATTCAGACTCATGATTCATCAAGTGAATGTACTCAACATCCACTCAAATTATCTGTGAAGTAAGAACATAACAATATCCACTACATGCCTCAGCACTCATTGGACTGTACACATCAAAATGTATTACTTCCAACAAGTAGCTATCTTGTTCCATCTTACTGAAAACGAGGCTTTTCAGTCATCTTGCCCGTGTGGTATGATTTGCATGTCCCAAGTGATTCAAAATCAAGTGAGTCAAAACGGTCCATTTGCATGGAGTTTCTTCATGCATATACACCAATAGACATGGTTCGCATGTCTCAAACTTTTCAAAAACGTGTGAGCCCAAAGATCCATCAATATGGAGCTTCTTCATGCGTTTTATACCGATATGACTTACGTGGCAGTGCCACAAGTAGGTGGTACTATCATTACTATCTTTTGGCATGAACATGTGTATCACTACGATCGAGATTTAATAAACCATTCATTTTAGGTGTAAGACCATTGAAGGTATTATTCAAATAAACAGAGTAACCATTATTCTCCTTAAATGAATAACCGTATTGCCATAGACGTAATCCAATCATGTCTATGCTCAACGCAAACACCAAATAACAATTATTTAGGTTTAACACCAATCTCTTTGGTAGAGGGAGCGTGCGATGCTTGATCATATCAAGCTTGGAAAAACTTCCAACACATATCGTCAGCTCACCTTTAGCTAGTCTCCGTTTTATTCCGTAGCTTTTATTTCGTGTTACTAACACTTAGCAACCGAACCGGTATCTAATACCCTGGTGCTACTAGGAGTACTAGTAAAGTACACATTAACATAATTTATATCCAATATACTTCTATCGACCTTGCCAGCCTTCTCATCTACCAAGTATCTAGGGTAATCTTGCTCCAGTGGTTGTTCCCCTTATTACAGAAGCACTTAGTCTCGGGTTTGGGTTCAACCTCGGGTTTCTTCATTGGTGCAGCAGCTGATTTGTCGTTTCATGAAGTATCCCTTCTTTCCCTTGCCCTTCTTGAAACTAGTGGTTTCATCAACCATCAACAATTGATGCTCCTTCTTGATTTCTACTTTCGCGATGTCAAACAACGCGAATACCTCAAGGATCATCATCTCTATCCTTGATATGTTATAGTTCATCACGAAGCTCTAGCAGCTTGGTGGCAATGACTTTGGGGAAACATCACTATCTCATCTGGAAGATCAGCTCCCACTCGATTCAAGTGATTGTTGTACTCAGACAATCTGAGCACAAGCTCAACGATTGAGCTTTTCTCCCTTAGTTTGCAGGCTAAGAAAATCGTCGGAGGTCTTATACCTCTTGACATGGGCGCGAGCCTGAAATCCTAATTTCAGCCCTCGAAACATCTCATATGTTCCGCGATGTTTCGAAAAACGTCTTTGGTGCCTCTACTTAAACCATTTAACTGAACTATCACGTAGTTATCAAAACGTGTATGTCCGATGTTCGCAACATCCACAAACGACGTTTGGAGTTCAGCACACTAAGCGGTGCATTAAGGACATAAGCCTTCTATGAAGCAATGAGGACAATCCTCAGTTTACGGACCTAGTCCGCCTAATTGCTACTATCAACTTTCAACTAATTTTTCTCTAGGAACATATCTAAACAGTAGAACTATAGCGTGAGCTACGACATAATTTGCAAAAACCTTTTGACTATGTTCAGGATAATTAAGTTCATCTTATGAACTCCCACTCAGATAGACATCCCTCTAGTCATCTAAGTGATTACATGATCCGTGTCCGATCATCACGTGAGACGGACTAGTCATCATCGGTGAACATCTTCATGTTGATCGTATCTTCTATACGACTCATGTTCGACCTTTCGGTCTCCGTGTTCCGAGGCCATGTCTGTACATGCTAGGCTCGTCAAGTTAACCCTAAGTGTTTCGCGTGTGTAAATCTGTCTTACACCCGTTGTATGTGAACGTTAGAATCTAACACCCGATCATCACGTGGTGCTTCGAAACACGAACTGTCGCAACGGTGCACAGTTAGGGGAGAACACTTCTTGAAATTGTTGTAAGGGATCATCTTATTTACTACCGTCGTTCTAAGCAAATAAGATGTATAAACATGATAAACATCACATGCAATCAAATAGTGACATGATATGGCCAATATCATTTTGCTCCTTTTGATCTCCATCTTCGGGGCTCCATGATCATCATCGTCACCGGCATGACACCATGATCTCCATCATCGTGTCTTCATGAAGTTGTCTCGCCAACTATTACTTCTACTACTACAGCTAACGGTTAGCAATAAAGTGAAGTAATTACATGACGTTTATGTTGACACGCAGGTCATAAATAAATTAAGACAACTCCTATGGCTCCTGCCGGTTGTCATACTCATCGACATGCAAGTCGTGATTCCTATTACAAGAACATGATCAATCTCATACATCACATATATCATTCATCACATCCTTTGGCCATATCACATCACATAGCATACCCTGCAAAAACAAGTTAGACGTCCTCTACTTGTTGTTTGCATGTTTTACGTGGCTGCTATGGGTTTCTAGCAAGAACGTTTCTTACCTATGCATGAACCACAACATGATATGCCAATTGCTATTTACCCTTCATAAGGACCCTTTTCATCGAATCCGATCCGACTAAAGTGGGACAGACAGACACCCGCCAGCCACCTTATGCAACTAGTGCATGTTTGTCGGTGGAACCGGTCTCACGTAAGCGTACGTGTAAGGTTGGTCCGGGCCGCTTCATCCCACGATGCCGCCGAATCAAGGTAAGACTAGTAACGGCAAGCATATTGAACAATATCGACGCCCACAACTACTTTGTGTTCTACTCGTGCAAAGAATCTACGCAATAGACCTATCTCTGATACCACTGTTGGGGAACGTAGCAGAAATTCAAAATTTTCCTACGTGTCACCAAGATCTATCTATGGAGAGACTAGCAACGAGGGGAAGGAGAGTGCATCTACATACCCTTGTAGATCGCTAAGCGGAAGCGTTCAAGTGAACGGGGTTGATGGAGTCGTACTCGTCGTGATTCAGATCACCGATGATCCTAGTGCCGAACGGACGGCACCTCCGCGTTCAACACACGTACAGCTCGACGATGTCTCCCACGCCTTGATCCAGCAAGGAGAGAGGGAGAGGTTGAGGAAGACTCCATCCAGCAGCAGCACAACGGCGTGGTGGTGATGGAGGAGCGTGGCAATCCTGCAGGGCTTCGCCAAGCACCTACGGGAGAGGAGGAGGTGTCACGGGAGGGAGGGAGGCGCCAAGGGCTCAGGTATGGATGCCCTCCCTCCCCTCCACTATATATAGGGGCAGGGGAGAGGGGGGAGGCGCAGCCTTGCCCCCTCCTCCAAGGAAGGGGTGCGGCTAAGGAGGGGGGAGGAGTCCATCCTCCCCAAGGCACCTCGGAGGTGCCTTCCCCTTTTAGGACTCTCCCCTTTTTCCTTTATCTTGGCGCATGGGCCTCTAGGGGCTGGTGCCCTTGGCCCATGTAGGCCAAGGCGCACCCCCTACAGCCCATGTGGCCCCCGGGGCAGGTGGCCCCACCCGGTGGGCCCCCGGGACCCTTCCGGTGGTCCCGGTACAATACCGATGACCCCGAAACTTGTCCCGATGGCCGAAACAGGACTTCCTATATATAAATCTTTACCTCCGGACCATTCCGGAACTCCTCGTGACGTCCGGGATCTCATCCGGGACTCCGAACAACATTCGGTAACCACATACAAGCTTCCTTTATAACCCTAGCGTCATCGAACCTTAAGTGTGTAGACCCTACGGGTTCGGGAGACATGCAGACATGACCGAGACGTTCTCCGGTCAATAACCAACAGCGGGATCTGGATACCCATGTTGGCTCCCACATGTTCCACGATGATCTCATCGGATGAACCACGATGTCAAGGACTCAATCGATCCCGTATTCAATTCCCTTTGTCTAGCGGTATTTTACTTGCCCGAGATTCGATCGTCGGTATCCAATACCTTGTTCAATCTCGTTATCGGCAAGTCACTTTACTCGTTCCGTAACACATCATCCCGTGATCAAATCCTTGGTCACATTGCGCATATGATGATGTCCTACCGAGTGGGCCCAGAGATACCTCTCCGTTTACACGGAGTGACAAATCCCAGTCTCGATCCGCATAAAACAATAGATACTTTCGGAGATACCTGTAGTGCACCTTTATAGTCACCCAGTTACGTTGTGACGTTTGATACACCCAAAGCACTCCTACGGTATCCAGGAGTTATACGATCTCATGGTCAAAGGAAGAGATACTTGACATTCGCAAAGCTCTAGCAAATGAACTTACTCGATCTTTTGTGCTAGTCTTAGGATTGGGTCTTGTCCATCACATCATTCTCCTAATGATGTGATCCCGTTATCAACGACATCCAATGTCCATAGCCAGGAAACCATGACTATCTGTTGATCACAACGAGCTAGTCAACTAGAGGCTCGCTAGGGACATATTGTGGTCTATGTATTCACACGTGTATTACGATTTCCGGATAATACAGTTATAGCATGAATAAAAGACAATTATCATGAACAAGGAAATATAATAATAATACTTTTATTATTGCCTCTAGGGCATATTTCCAACAGTCTCCCACTTGCACTAGAGTCAATAATCTAGTTCACATCGCCATGTGATTAACACTCACAGGTCACATCGCCATGTGACTAATACCCAAGAGTTTACTAGAGTCAGTAGTCTAGTTCACATCACTATGTGATTAACACTCAATGAGTTTTATGTTTGATCATGTTGCTTGTGAGAGAGGTTTTAGTCAACGGGTCTGAACCTTTCAGATCCGTGTGTGCTTTACAAATCTCTATGTCATCTCCTAGATGCAGCTACCACGCTCTATTTGGAGCTATTCCAAACAACTGTTCTACTTGGAGCTATTCTAAATTATTGGTCCATTATATGTATCTGGTCTCTCTACTCAGAGCTATCCGGATAGGTGTCAAGCTTGCATCGTCGTAACCTTTACGACGAACTCTTTTACCACCTCCATAATCAAGAAAATTCCTTAGTCCACTAGTTACTAATGATAACTTTGACCGCTGTCCTGTGAGCCATTCTTGGATCACTCTTGTACCCCTTGACTGACTCATGGCAAGGCACACTTCAGGTGCGGTACACAGCATAGCATACTGAAGAGCCTACGTCTTAAGCATAGGGGACGACCTTCGTCCTTTCTCTCTATTCTGCCGTGGTCGAGCTTTAAGTCTTAACTTCGTACCTTACAACTCAGGCAAGAACTCCTTCTTTGAATGGTCCATCTTGAACACCTTCAAGATCATGTCAAGGTATGTGCTCATTTGAAAGTATTATTAAGCATTTTGATCTATCCTTATAGATCTTGATGCTCAATGTTCAAGTAGCTTAATCCATGCTTTCCATTGAAAAACACTTTCAAAATAACCCTATATGCTTTCCAGAAATTCTACGTCATTTCTGATCAACAATATGTCAACAACATATACTCATCAGAAATTCTATAGTGCTCCCACTCACTTCTTTGGAAATACAAGTTTCTCATAAACTTTGTACAAACCCAAAATTTTTGATCATCATCAAAGCATACATTCCAACTCCGAGATGCTCACTCCAGTCCTTAGAAGGATTGCTGGAGCTTTGCATACTTATTAGCATCTTTCGGGATTGACAAAACCTTCCGGTTGTATCACATACAACCTTTCCTCATTAAAATTGTCGAGGAAACAATGTTTTGACATCCTATCTGCAAGATTTCATAAATAATGCAGTAATCGCTAATATAATTCCAACAGACTCTTAGCATCGCTACGAGTGAGAAAATCTCATCGTAGTCAACTCCTTGAACTTGTCGGAAAACATCTTAACGACAAGTCGAGCTTTCTTAATGGTGACATTTACCATCATTGTCCGTCTTCCTTTTGAAATCCATCTGTACTCATTAGCCTTACGACCATCGAGCCGTTCTGCCAAAGTCTACACTTTGTTTTCATACATGGATCCTCTCTCGGATTTTATGGCCTCAAGCCATTTATCGGAATCCGGGCCCACCATCGCTTCTTCATAGCTCGTAGGTTCATTGTTGTCTAGCAACATGACCTTCAAGACAGGATTACGTACCACTCTGAAGTAGTACGCATCCTTGTCATCCTACGAGGTTTGGGAGTGACTTGATCCGAAGTTTCATGATCAATATCATAAGCTTCCACTTCAATTGGTGTAGGTGCCACAGGAACTACTCCCTGTGCCCTGTCACACACTAGTTGAAGAGACGGTTCAATAACCTCATCAAGTCTCCACCATCCTCCCACTCAATTCTTTTGAGAGAAACTTTTCCTCGAGAAAGGACCCGATTCTAGAAACAATCCATATTGCTTTCGGATCTGAATTAGGAGGTATACCCAACTGTTTTGGGTTTCCTATGAAGATGCATTTTATCCGCTTTGGGTTCGAGCTTATCAACCTGAAACTTTTTCATATAAGCGTCGCAGCCACAAACTTTTAAGAAACGACAACTTAGGTTTCTCTAAACCATAATTCATACGGTGTCATCTCATCGGAATTACGTGGTGCCCTATTTAAAGTGAATGTGGTTGTCTCTAATGCCTAACCCATGAACGATAGTGGTAATTCGATAAGAGACATCATGGTACGCACCATATCCAATAGGGTGCAACTATGATGTTCGGACACACCATCACATTATGGTGTTCCAGGCGGTATTAATTGCGAAACAATTTCCACAATGTCTTAATTGTGTGCCAAAACTCGTAACTTAGATATTCATCTCTATGATCATATCATAGACATTTTATCCTCTTGTCACAATGATCTGCTACTTCACTCTGAAATTACTTGAACCATTCAATAATTCAGACTTGTGTTTCATCAAGTAAATATACTCAACATTTACTCGAATCATCTGTGAAGTAAGAACATAATGATATTCACTGCATGCCTCAGCACTCATTCTACTGCACACATCAAAATGTGTTACTTCCAACAAGTTGCTATCTTCTTCCATCTTACTGAAATGAGGCTTTTCAGTCATCTTGCCCATGTGGTATGATTTGCATATCTCAAGTGATTCAAAATCAAGTGAGTCCGAACGATCCATTTGCATGGAGTTTCTTCATGCATATACACCAATAGACATGGTTCGCATGTCTCAAACTTTTCAAAAACGAGTGAGTCCAAAGATCCATCAACATGGAGCTTCTTCATGCGTTTTATACCATTATGACTTACATGGCAGTGCCACAAGTAAGTGGTACTATCATTACTATCTTATATCTTTTGGCATGAAAATGTGTATCACTACGACCGAGATTCAATAAACCATTCCTTTAGGTGCAAGACCATTGAAGGTATTATTCAAAAATAGAGTAACCATTATTCTCCTTAAATGAATAACCGTATTGCGATAGACATAATCCAATCATGTCTATGCTCAACGCAAACACCAATCTCGGTGGTAGAGGGAGCGTGCGATGCTTGATCATATCAACCTTGGAAACACTTCCAACATATATCGTCAGCTCACCTTTAGCTAGTCTCCTTTTATTCCGTAGCTTTTATTTCGAGTTACTAACACTTAGCAACCGAACCGGTATCCAATACCCTGGTGCTACTAGGAGTACTAGTAAAGTACACATTAACATAATGTATATCCAATATACTTCTATCGACCTTGCCAGCCTTCTCATCTACCAAGTATCTAGGGTAATGCTGCTCCAGTGGTTGTTCCCCTTATTACAGAAGCACTTAGTCTCGGGTTTGGGTTCAACCTTGGGTTTCTTCACTAGAGCAGCAGCTGAATTGCCGTTTCATGAAGTATCCCTTTGTTCCCTTGCCCTTCTTGAAACTAGTGGTTTCACCAACCATCAACAATTGATGCTCCTTCTTGATTTCTACTTTCGCGGTGTCAAACATCATGAATATTTCAAGGATCATCATATCTATCCCTGATATGTTATAGTTAATCACGAAGCTCTAGCAGCTTGATGGCAATGACTTTGGGGAAACATCACTATCTCATCTGGAGGATCAACTCCCACTCGATTCAAGTGATTGTTGTGCTCAGACAATCTGAGCACAAGCTCAACGATTTAGCTTTTCTCCCTTAGTTTGCAGGCTAAGAAAATCGTCGGAGGTCTTATACCTCTTGACGTGGGCACGAGCCTGAAATCCCAATTTTAGCCCTCGAAACATCTCATATGTTCCGCGACGTTTCGAAAACGTCTTTGGTGCCTCTACTTAAACCATTTAATTGAACTATCACGTAGTTATCAAAACGTGTATGTCCGATGTTCGCAACATCGACAAACGACGTTGGGGTTCAGCACACTGAGCGGTGCATTAAGGACATATGCTTTCTACTGATCGCATAATCGCTACTATCAACTTTCAACTATATTTTCTCTAGGAACATATCTAAACAGTGGAACTAAAGCGCGAGCTTACGACATAATTTGCAAAAGGTCTTTTGACTATTTCAGGATAATTAAGTTCATCTTATGAACTCCCACTTAGATAGACATCCCTCTGGTCATCTAAGTGATCACATGATCCGAGTCAACTAGGCCGTGTCCGATCATCACGTGAGACGGACTAGTCATCATCGGTGAACATCTTCATGTTGATCGTATCTACCATACGACTCATGCTCGACCTTTCGGTCTCCATGTTCCGAGGCCATGTCTGCACATGCTAGGCTCGTCAAGTTAACCCTAAGTGTTTTCGCTGTGTAAAACTGTCTTACACCCGTTGTATGTGAACGTAAGAATCCATCACACCCAATCATCACATGGTGCTTAGAAGCGACGAACCGTAGCAACGGTGCACAGTTAGGGGAGAACACTTCTTGAAATTTTGTAAGGGATCATCTTATTTACTACCGTCGTCCTAAGCAAACAAGATGCATAAACATGATAAACATCACATGCAATCAAATAGTGACATGATATGGCCAATATCATTTTTCTCCTTTTGATCTTCATCTTCGGGGCTCCATGATCATCATCGTCACCGGCACGACACCATGATCTCCATCATCATGATCTCCATCATCGTGTCTTCATGAAGTTGTCACGCCAACGACTACTTCTACTTCTATGACTAACGCGTTTAGCAATAAAGTAAAGTAGTTTACATGGCGTTCTTCAATGACACGCAGGTCATACAATAAATAAAGACAACTCCTATGGCTCCTGCCGGTTGTCATACTCATCGACATGCAAGTCGTGAATCCTATTACAAGAACATGATCAATCTCATACATCACATATCATTCATCACATTCTTCTTGGCCATATCACATCATATAGCATACCCTGCAAAAACAAGTTAGACGTCCTCTAATTGTTGTTGCATGTTTTACGTGGCTGCTATGGGTTTCTAGCAAGAACGTTTCTTACCTACGCAAGACCACAACGTGATATGCCAATTGCTATTTACCCTTCATAAGGACCCTTTTCATCGAATCCGTTCCGACTAAAGTGGGAGAGACTGGCACCCGCTAGCCACCTTATGCACCAAGTGCATGTCAATCGGTGGAACCTGTCTCACGTAAGAGTACGTGTAAGGTCGGTCCGGGCCGCTTCATCCCACAATACCGTCGAAACAAGATTGGACTAGTAACGGTAAGCATATTGAACAACATCAACGCCCACAACTACTTTGTGTTCTACTCGTGCAAAGAATCTACGCAATAGACCTAGCTCATGATGCCACTGTTGGGGAACGTAGCAGAAATTCAAAATTTTCCTACGTGTCACCAAGATCTATCTATGGAGAAACCAGCTACGAGTAGAAGGAGAGTGCATCTACATACCCTTGTAGATCGCTAAGCGGAAGTGTTCAAGTGAACGGGGTTGATGGAGTCGTACTCGTCGTGATTCAAATCACCGATGATCAAGTGCCGAACGGACGGCACCTCCGCGTTCAACACACGTACAGCCCGGTGACGTCTCCCACGCCTTGATCCAGCAAGGAGAGAGGGAGAGGTTGAGGAAGACTCCATCCAGCAGCAGCACAACGGCGTGGTGGTGATGGAGGAGCGTGGCAATCCTGCAGGGCTTCGCCAAGCACCTACGGGAGAGGAGGAGGTGTCACGGGAGGGAGGGAGGCGCCAAGGGCTCAGGTATGGATGCCCTCCCTCCCCTCCACTATATATAGGGGCAGGGGAGAGGGGGGAGGCGCAGCCTTGCCCCTTCCTCCAAGGAAGGGGTGCGGCTAAGAGGGGGGAGGCGCAGCCTTGCCCCTTCCTCCAAGGAAGGGGTGCGGCTAAGAGGGGGGGAGGAGTCCATCCTCCCCAAGGCACCTCGGAGGTGCCTTCCCCCTTGAGGACTCTTCCCTCTAGGGTTCCCTAGGCGCATGGGCTTCTTGGGGCTGGTGCCCTTGGCCCATGTAGGCCAAGGCGCACCCCCTACAGCCCATGTGGCCCCCCGGGGCAGGTGGCCCCACCCGGTGGGCCCCCGGGACCCTTCCGATGGTCCCGGTACAATACCGATGACCCCAAAACTTGTCCCGATGGCCGAAACAGGACTTCCTATATATAAATCTTTACCTCCGGACCATTCCGGAACTCCTCGTGACGTCCGGGATCTCATCCGGGACTCCGAACAACATTCGGTAACCACATACAAGCTTCCTTTATAACCCTAGCATCATCGAACCTTAAGTGTGTAGACCCTACGTGATAGAGGCAAAGGTGTCCCATCTTTCGATGAGATGGTGGATTTCGCTTTGGTGGAAGTCGACTTTGACGATCCGACTACGAACGTGCGAGGACGTCGCGCCTTAGCAATCGCTAAACCAACTCCGAGAGGTTATTGACCACGCCGGAGCACGATCAACCTGACCACGAGGGTCTGTTTCCTGCGAGCAAACGAAGAACAAGCAAGAAACTAAGATTGCAATCTGGATATTGCGAATATAAGATGAAAGCTTTATTGATCAAGGTGGGGTTCTGTGACGCCTTTGTCTGGTCGTTGAACACAAACGAAGTACGCGAAGTTGCAGCTATGGCGAACTTTTAATCTAAACAAAACCCAAAGTCTAAACGATGCCCTAAGGGCTGTATATATGGAGGAAGAGGGGGGAATTTCGTGGCCCTTGGTGGAGGGGTCCGAAATCAACCCTATCTCTTGTTTCCCTACACATACAGACTCTAAAAATAGCCTATACTTATGTATTTCGAAATTACATGGGCCTGGCCCAATAATAAGGTGACGCAGCACCTAAAATAGCCTCGGGACGAAATTTATGAAGTGGCATCTTGTATATTTCGTCCAAGGCTTCATGCACCCATTATGGTGGCTTCAAAGTCCTGAAATCATCACTTGTAACTCCGTTCTTGTTCCCCTTGCGCATGCCATCATCTCCATGCTTGTTCTTGCTCCAATGTTCATCCTTCTCCAAGCTAGGCCCTTCATTTGTAAGCAAAACAAATGTATCCAATTTAGGCAGCATCATATTCTCATGAACATTAGAATCATTACCAAGAAACGAAAGTACCTGGTAATTTAGTTGGCGTGCACGAGCTCTAGTAATTGGTCCAGTATGTATAGTAGCAGGGGCTGTGGGTGTAACAATTGTATTGATGTCCTCATCAACGAGGATGAGGTTGATCAAAATCAACACTACGTGCAGCTACCTGTACCACCACCAGCAGGTCGACCTCAGGTATATATTCGTAATGGTAGGCCTGCACCACCACCTCAGGTACGAGATGATGTCCATATTCCTAAACTGAAATTGAATATTCCACCATTTGAGGGTAGATATGTTCCTGATATATATCTTACTTGGGAGTTAGAAACTGAACAACGATTTACATGTTTACAATATCCTGAGGAGAGACGAGTTGCTGCTGCCGTTTGTGCTTTCACTAGTTTTGCGTGTGTATGGTGGTCTGAACATTGTAGATTATATCCTATTCCAACTACTTGGGCTGCTTCGAAAACTGCTATGCGTACGCGTTGGGTTAATTTTGTGCACCTATTGATTTGTTGCCTCTTCCATCTTCGAAGAAGGTTAATTTTGATGCTAAACAACGTGCTGAATTGATTTTAAAAATGCATGAGTTAACTAAGGAAAACATTGAGCGCATGAATGCTAAATATAAACTTGGTGGAGATAAGGGTAGAAAACATGTTGTGTTTGCACCTGGAGATCTTGTTTGGTTACATTTGCGTAAGGATAGATTTCCTGATTTGCGCAAATCAAAGTTAATGCCACGTGCTGATGGTCCCTTTAAGGTGTTAGAGAAAATAAATGATAATGCATATAAACTTGAGCTGCCTGCAGATTTTGGGGTCAGTCCCACTTTTAACATTGCAGATTTGAAGCCTTATTTGGGTGAGGAAGATGAACTTCCGTCGAGGACGACTTCATTTCAAGAAGGGGAGGATGATGAGGACATCAATACAATTGTTACACCCACAGCCCCTGCTGCTATACATACTGGACCAATTACTAGAGCTCGTGCACGCCAACTAAATTACCAGGTACTTTCGTTTCTTGGTAATGATTCTAATGTTCATGAGAATATGATGCTGCCTAAATTGGATACATTTGTTTTGCTTACAAATGAAGGGCCTAGCTTGGAGAAGGATGAACATTGGAGCAAGAACAAGCATGGAGATGATGGCATGCGCAAGGGGAACAAGAACGGAGTTACAAGTGATGATTTCAGGACTTTGAAGCCACCATAATGGGTGCATGAAGCCTAGGACGAAATATACAAGATGCCACTTCATAAATTTCGTCCCGAGGCTATTTTAGGTGCTGCGTCACCTTATTATTGGGCCAGGCCCATGTAATTTCGAAATACATAAGTATAGGCTATTTTTAGAGTCCGTATTTGTGGGGAAACAAGAGATAGGGTTGATTTCGGACCCCTCCACCAAGGGCCACGAAATTCCCCCCCTCTTCCTCCATATATACAGCCCTTAGGGCATCGTTTAGACTTTGGGTTTTGTTTAGATTAAAAGTTCGCCATAGCTGCAACTTCGCGTACTTCGTTTGTGTTCAACGACCAGACAAAGGCGTCACAGAACCCCACCTTGATCAATAAAGCTTTCATCTTATATTCGCAATATCCAGATTGCAATCTTAGTTTCTTGCTTGTTCTTCGTTTGCTCGCAGGAAACAGACCCTCGTGGTCAGGTTGATCGTGCTCCGGCGTGGTCAATAACCTCTCGGAGTTGGTTTAGCGATTGCTAAGGCGCGACGTCCTCGCACGTTCGTAGTCGGATCGTCAAAGTCGACTTCCACCAAAGCAAAATCCACCATCTCATCGAAAGACGGGACACCTTTGCCTCTATCAAGATGATGAGGACATCAATACAATTGTTACACCCACAGCCCCTGCTGCTATACATACTGGACCAATTACTAGAGCTCGTGCACGCCAACTAAATTACCAGGTACTTTCGTTTCTTGGTAATGATTCTAATGTTCATGAGAATATGATGCTGCCTAAATTGGATACATTTGTTTTGCTTACAAATGAAGGGCCTAGCTTGGAGAAGGATGAACATTGGAGCAAGAACAAGCATGGAGATGATGGCATGCGCAAGGGGAACAAGAACGGAGTTACAAGTGATGATTTCAGGACTTTGAAGCCACCATAATGGGTTCATGAAGCCTTGGACGAAATATACAAGATGCCACTTCATAAATTTCGTCCCGAGGCTATTTTAGGTGCTGCGTCACCTTATTATTGGGCCAGGCCCATGTAATTTCGAAATACATAAGTATAGGCTATTTTTAGAGTCCGTATTTGTGGGGAAACAAGAGATAGGGTTGATTTCGGACCCCTCCACCAAGGGCCACGAAATTCCCCCCCTCTTCCTCCATATATACAGCCCTTAGGGCATCGTTTAGACTTTGGGTTTTGTTTAGATTAAAAGTTCGCCATAGCTGCAACTTCGCGTACTTCGTTTGTGTTCAACGACCAGACAAAGGCGTCACAGAACCCCACCTTGATCAATAAAGCTTTCATCTTATATTCGCAATATCTAGATTGCAATCTTAGTTTCTTGCTTGTTCTTCGTTTGCTCGCAGGAAACAGACCCTCGTGGTCAGGTTGATCGTGCTCCGGCGTGGTCAATAACCTCTCGGAGTTGGTTTAGCGATTGCTAAGGCGCGACGTCCTCGCACGTTCGTAGTCGGATCGTCAAAGTCGACTTCCACCAAAGCGAAATCCACCATCTCATCGAAAGACGGGACACCTTTGCCTCTATCAAGTGGTATCAGATTTCCAGGTTGCTCGGTGAGATTTTACAGTTTTTTTAGTAGTTTAGATCGAGTCTGTTCTTCATACCTATAGTCCACGAAAAAGCCACAAAAAAAATTAGGGTTAGTTCATCATATCCGAACCAATCTGAGCCTTGCATAATCTTTTTAGGGTTTTGCTTTGTTGAATTTGCGGTTGCATCGTCGTGTCTAGTTGCTGGTCTTAGAGTCTAGTCTTTTAGAGTTTCGAGTTCTGGTCATAAGTTGTCACGCCGCCGCCGCACCATCATCATCGCCCCTGCCATCTACCACCACCGCACCGAATCCGTATCCATATACCACCACCAATCCGTGTCCATATACCATCACCGATCCATATCCATATACTACCACCGCTACCACCACCGCTGCCATATACCACCACCATATATCCACCACCAATCCGAGTTCTTTGCTTATTAGATTTGTTTTCGGGATCCATCTAGATTCCGATTCGTGTTTCCTTGCCGGAGTAGGTTTCGGAAAAAAAAAAGAGTCGGGTAGCCACGCTCCGTTTAGGCCCAAAATTTTTCGAAAACGCATTTTTCGAAAAAATTTCTGGCTATCCTATTTTTAGGTGTTTCTGAGTGTTTTGAGACAGGTGCCATTATAGGAAGTTTTTTTTGACCCGTTTCCAGTTTTTGGGTCCGGGCAGTCAAAAAAAAAAAAATTGGTCGAAAAAATTTCGTGCCCATCCTGTCAGTTTGAGCTAAGAAGAGTTTTGAGACACTCGCCATTATAGTGATTTTTTCGCAAAAAAAAAAAATAGAGCGAAAAAAAATCCAGAGTGTGCTTTTCCCTTGTTTACGTGCCGCGCCGTGATTTTGTTAGTGTTCTAGGCTCGCGTCTCTAGCACAGTCTAGCCTAGGACCAGCACAGTACCGTCGTTGAGCGTTTATTCAACTTTGCATCTCTGAATTGATTATTGCTGACCCTTTTTGCTACCATATTATAAGCCTTCCCAGCTCCACATACATCTACGTCGTGCGTTTGACTCTCCCTGGTAATCGCTCTATCCACGCTTTGAGAGTTTTTGACTACAACGGTTGCCGATCACCGCCTGCTGCTGGGTAAGAACTGGTAAGAATTTGAGATTTGCTTGACGGATTTGTGACACCCACCACCACCACTTGTTCGTAGTCTGTAGGATCATATTCTTGTGTGTTTCTATTGCTGCTAACCATGCCAGGATCACAAGCCGACGAGATTGACTGGGAGAATTTATCGAACAAGGAGCTTCATGATAAGTTTCAGCAAATGATGACTGAACAGGTGCAAGATGTGCTGAACAATTTTGAAGAGGCCATGGAGAAGATCACTGGCTTTGAGAAGACGTTCGAAACAAAGCTCGATAACAAGTTTAATGAATTGCTCGCGCGTCTTCCACCACCACCACCCGCTGCAGCTAACGCACCTCTCCAACAACAACAACAACGACTACCTCCACGTCGCGAGGCATTATTTTCATTCGAGGACGTGCCTTCCTCTTTGCCTCCTGCTGTCACTAACATTTTGCAGGAGTTCGCTGACGTTTTTCCACAAGACGTGCCACCGGGATTACCGCCTATTCGAGGGATTGAGCATCAGATTGACTTAATTCCCGGTGCTTCACTGCCAAACCGTGCACCATACCGTACCAATCCAGAGGAGACGAAGGAGATTATGCGTCAAGTACAAGAGCTTCTCGACAAAGGTTATATACGCGAATCCCTTAGTCCTTGTGCTGTTCCTATTATTCTAGTGCCGAAAAAGGATGGTACATCACGTATGTGTGTTGATTGTAGAGGCATTAATAATATTACTATTCGTTATCGTCATCCTATTCCTAGGCTAGATGATATGCTTGATGAATTGAGTGGCTCTACAATATTCTCCAAAGTTGATTTGCGTAGTGGCTACCATCAAATTCGTATGAAATTGGGAGATGAATGGAAAACAACATTTAAAACTAAGTTTGGATTATATGAGTGGTTAGTCATGCCTTTTGGGTTAACTAATGCACCTAGTGATAGAGGCAAAGGTGTCCCGTCTTTCGATGAGATGGTGGATTTCGCTTTGGTGGAAGTCGACTTTGACGATCCGACTACGAACGTGCGAGGACGTCGCGCCTTAGCAATCGCTAAACCAACTCCGAGAGGTTATTGACCACGCCGGAGCACGATCAACCTGACCACGAGGGTCTGTTTCCTGCGAGCAAACGAAGAACAAGCAAGAAACTAAGATTGCAATCTGGATATTGCGAATATAAGATGAAAGCTTTATTGATCAAGGTGGGGTTCTGTGACGCCTTTGTCTGGTCGTTGAACACAAACGAAGTACGCGAAGTTGCAGCTATGGCGAACTTTTAATCTAAACAAAACCCAAAGTCTAAACGATGCCCTAAGGGCTGTATATATGGAGGAAGAGGGGGGGAATTTCGTGGCCCTTGGTGGAGGGGTCCGAAATCAACCCTATCTCTTGTTTCCCCACAAATACGGACTCTAAAAATAGCCTATACTTATGTATTTCGAAATTACATGGGCCTGGCCTAATAATAAGGTGACGCAGCACCTAAAATAGCCTCGGGACGAAATTTATGAAGTGGCATCTTGTATATTTCGTCCAAGGCTTCATGCACCCATTATGGTGGCTTCAAAGTCCTGAAATCATCACTTGTAACTCCGTTCTTGTTCCCCTTGCGCATGCCATCATCTCCATGCTTGTTCTTGCTCCAATGTTCATCCTTCTCCAAGCTAGGCCCTTCATTTGTAAGCAAAACAAATGTATCCAATTTAGGCAGCATCATATTCTCATGAACATTAGAATCATTACCAAGAAACGAAAGTACCTGGTAATTTAGTTGGCGTGCACGAGCTCTAGTAATTGGTCCAGTATGTATAGCAGCAGGGGCTGTGGGTGTAACAATTGTATTGATGTCCTCATCATCGTCTCATGATCAGAATCATCTCCACCATGTTCTTCACGTGTAATAAGAGCCAATGTCTCCTCATCATAGTCACTAGCGGACTCATATCCACCATCCGCGGTAGCAATCATCACACGCGGAGATTTGCATTCTCTCGCATAATGACCTCCTCCCTTACAACGACGACAAATAATATCACTTGTGTGCCCTGTTGATGCCCTGGAAGAAGAAGAACTCTGTGCAGGCCCGGCAGGTGCGCTCTTGGCAGATAATGGTGGTTGTTCCTGTTTTCTTGTATCACGACTGTAGGAGGCACCTGATTGAGGTGCTCGTGCAGTTGAAGTAGAAGATGCACGCGGTGTCCATGATGAAGGTCGGCCTGCAGAAAAGTTAGTTCGCGCCAATGCTTGTCGATCCTGCACTTCACGTTCAGCTTTACAAGCAAGATGGAATAAACGAGTGATATTAGTATACTCCTTATAGTCTAGAATGGTCTGAATCTCTCTATTTAATCCACCCAGAAAACGTGCAAGCATAGCTTCATTCTCCTCAACAATACCACATCTAATCATGCCAGTTTGTAATTCCTGATAATATTCTTCTACAGAATTTTTTCCTTGTCTTAAGCGCTGTAATTTTTGAAGCAATTCACGTTGATAATATGGTGGAACCCAACGAGTACGCATAGCAGTTTTCAAAGCAGCCCAAGTAGCGGGAATAGGATATAATCTACAATGTTCAGACCACCATACACATGCAAAACTAGTGAAAGCACAAACAGCAGCAGCAACCCGTCTCTCCTCGGGATATTGTAAACATGTAAATCGTTGTTCAGTTTCTAACTCCCAAGTAAGATATATATCAGGAACATATCTACCCTCAAATGGTGGAATATTCAATTTTAGTTTAGGAATATGGACATCATCGCGTACCTGAGGTGGTGGTGCAGGCCTACCATTACGAATATATACCTGAGGTCGACCTGCTGGTGGTGGTGCTGGTGGCTGCTCGTAGATCTGATTTTGATCAACCTCATCCTCATAAGCGCCCGCATACTCATCATCCTCCTGGGTACCAGCAACAGCAGTAGCAGGAGCCACAGAAGTATCAACAGCAGCACCAACAGTTTGGCCAAACGCAAGAGGAACACGGCTCGCTCGGCGAAGGTCTATTTCGCGACGTGGAGGTAGTCGTTGTTGTTGTTGTTGGAGAGGTGCGTTAGGTGCAGCGGGTGGTGGTGGTGGAAGACGCGCGAGCAATTCATTAAATCTGTTATCGAGCTTTGTTTCGAACGTCTTCTCAAGGCCAGTGATCTTCTCCATGGCCTCTTCAAAATTGTTCAGCACATCTTGCACCTGTTCAGTCATCATTTGCTGAAACTTATCATGAAGCTCCTTGTTCGATAAATTCTCCCAGTCAATCTCGTCGGCTTGTGATCCTGGCATGGTTAGCAGCAATAGAAACACACAAGAATATGATCCTACAGACTACTAAGAAGTGGTGGTGGTGTATCACAAATCCGTCAAGCGAATCTCAAATTCTTACCAGTTCTTACCCAGCAGCAGGCGGTGATCGGCAACCGTTGTAGTCAAAAACTCTCAAAGCTTGGATAGAGCGATTACCAGGGAGAGTCAAACACACGACGTAGATGTATGTGGAGCTGGGAAGGCTTATAGTATGGTAGCAAAAAGGGTCAGCAATAATCAATTCAGAGATGCAAAGTTGAATAAACGCTCAACGACGGTACTGTGCTGGTCCTAGGCTAGACTGTGCTAGAGACGCGAGCCTAGAACACCAACAAAATCACGGCGCGGCACGTAAACAAGGGAAAAGCACACTCTGAATTTTTTTTTCGCTCTTTTTTTTGCGCTGTTTTTTTTTGCGAAAAATCACTATAATGGCGAGTGTCTCAAAACTCTTCCTAGCTCAAACTGACAGGATGGGCACGAAATTTTTTCGACCAATTTTTTTTTTTTTCGACTGCCCGGACCCAAAAACTGGAAACGGGTCAAAAAAAACTTCCTATAATGGCACCTGTCTCAAAACACTCAGAAACACCTAAAAATAGGATAGCCAGAAAATTTTTCGAAAAATTTTGGGCCTAAACGGAGCGTGGCTACCCGACTCCGGCAAGGAAACACGAATCGGAATCTAGATGGATCTCGAAAACAACCCTAATAAGCAAGGAACTCGGATTGGTGGTGGATATATGGTGGTGGTATATGGCAGCGGTGGTAGTATATGGATATGGATCGGTGGTGGTATATGGACACGGATTGGTGGTGGTATATGGATACGGATTCGGAGCGGTGGTGGTAGATGGCAGGGGCGATGATGATGGTGCGGCGACGGCGTGACAACTTGTGAACAGAACTCGAAACTCTAAAAGACTAGACGCTAAGACCAGCAACTGAACACGACGATGCAACCGCAAATTCAACAAAGCAAATACAGAAAAGATTATGCAAGGCTCAGATTGGTTCGGATGGGATGAACTAACCCTAATTTTTTTTTTGGCTTTTTCGTGGACTATAGGTATGAAGAACAGACTCGATCTAAACTACGAAAAACTGTAAAATCTCACCGAGCAACCTGGAAATCTGATACCACTTGATAGAGGCGAGGGTCCCGATCTTTCGATGAGATGATGGATATCGCTTTGGTGGAAGTCGACTTTGACGATCCGACTACGAACGTGCGAGGACGTCGCGCCTTAGCAATCGCTAAACCAACTCCGAGAGGTTATTGACCACGCCGGAGCACGATCAACCTGACCACGAGGGTCTGTTTCCTGCGAGCAAACGAAGAACAAGCAAGAAACTAAGATTGCAATCTAGATATTGCGAATATAAGATGAAAGCTTTATTGATCAAGGTGGGGTTCTGTGACGCCTTTGTCTGGTCGTTGAACACAAACGAAGTACGCGAAGTTGCAGCTATGGCGAACTTTTAATCTAAACAAAACCCAAAGTCTAAACGATGCCCTAAGGGCTGTATATATGGAGGAAGAGGGGGGGAATTTCGTGGCCCTTGGTGGAGGGGTCCGAAATCAACCCTATCTCTTGTTTCCCCACAAATACGGACTCTAAAAATAGCCTATACTTATGTATTTCGAAATTACATGGGCCTGGCCCAATAATAAGGTGACGCAGCACCTAAAATAGCCTCGGGACGAAATTTATGAAGTGGCATCTTGTATATTTCGTCCAAGGCTTCATGAACCCATTATGGTGGCTTCAAAGTCCTGAAATCATCACTTGTAACTCCGTTCTTGTTCCCCTTGCGCATGCCATCATCTCCATGCTTGTTCTTGCTCCAATGTTCATCCTTCTCCAAGCTAGGCCCTTCATTTGTAAGCAAAACAAATGTATCCAATTTAGGCAGCATCATATTCTCATGAACATTAGAATCATTACCAAGAAACGAAAGTACCTGGTAATTTAGTTGGCGTGCACGAGCTCTAGTAATTGGTCCAGTATGTATAGCAGCAGGGGCTGTGGGTGTAACAATTGTATTGATGTCCTCATCACTACGGGTTCGGGAGACATGCAGACATGACCGAGACGTTCTCCGGTCAATAAACAACAGCGGGATCTGGATACCCATGTTGGCTCCCACATGTTCCACGATGATCTCATCAGATGAACCACGATGTCAAGGACTCAATCGATCCCGTATACAATTCCCTTTGTCTAGTGGTATGGTACTTGCCCGAGATTCGATCGTCGGTATACCGATACCTTGTTCAATCTCGTTACCGGCAAGTCTTCTTACTCGTTCCGTAACACATCATCCCGTGATCAACCCCTTGGTCACATTGTGCACATTATGATGATGTCCTACCGAGTGGGCCCAGAGATACCTCTCCGTTTACACGGAGTGACAAATCCCAATCTCGATTCGTACAAACCCAACAGACACTTTCAGAGATACCCGTAGTGTACCTTTATAGCCACCCAGTTACGTTGTGACGTTTGGCACACCCAAAGCACTCCTACGGTATCCGGGAGTTGCACAATCTCATGGTCTAAGGAAATGATACTTGACATTAGAAAAGCTTTAGCATACGAACTACATGATCTTGTGCTAGGCTTAGGATTGGGTCTTGTCCATCACATCATTCTCCTAATGATGTGATCCCGTTATCAACGACATCCAATGTCCATGGTCAGGAAACCGTAACCATCTATTGATTAACGAGCTAGTCAACTAGAGGCTTACTAGGGACATGGTGTTGTCTATGTATCCACACATGTATTTGAGTTTCCTATCAATACAATTCTAGCATGGATAATAAACGATTATCATGAACAAGGAAATATAATAATAATCAATTTATTATTGCCTCTAGGGCATATTTCCAACAGCCACCACATTTGGTGTGAAATCCAGAAGGTGGATGCCAAATGTGTGCATGATGTCGTTGATGAAGTCGGACAAAAGGGGGTCAGAGACCGCAGGAAAAATAATTAACAAAGAAGGGATCAGTTTTCAGACCGTGCTTGGCGAAGGGGGCGGGGATGACCATCGTGGCGGGATGCCCCATCGTCTCCCTCCCCCACAAGTACTAGAATTGGCTCTTGGGGGTGAGCACATCGATCAATGAGCCGAAGAGGGCATGTTTTTCCGCAACATCACCAGCTCGTTCTCTGATGCCTCTCCCCCCTCAGTAGCCTTGGCCGCACCATTTCCCTTGCTTGCCTTGGGCACCATGGAGGCTGAGAAGAAGCAAGGGATCTGAAAGCAATGGAGGTGCAGCGATGGCGAAGAGGAGCAAGAACTCTAGTTTTTCTCTCAAGCAAGTAGAAGGGGAACGACGGTTCCAAGATTTGGAAGAGTAGAGAGGGTAAATGAGCAGTGCCCTTGCGGATTTCCCCTTTTTATGGGGAACGCACAAGCCACGTCTTTACGATTTATTGTGGGGTGATGCATGCGTGCCACGCCCATCCCACGCGCTACCCCCACGTCACGCTCTCCACGCGGGTCATGGGGAAGTGCAACTAAGAGAAAGGTCGTGGCGATCCATCTGTACCACGCCCGCCCGTGCACTGCTTTGGGCCTGGCCCAACTACGCTTTGCGCTTATGCATGGCCCAGGCCCGGGGGCTCCTCTCGATGTACAAAAGTATGGGTACTTCTATACCCCTTACTAGTTCACAGGCAGTCGCAGCCACACCTGCAACAGGGCTTGGCGAGGCAGAGAAAGGCAAAGTACGGAGACTACCAAGATAGATACTCGAAGCACAAGAAGAAGAGGCCGAGCTGGACCACCCCAGGAAAGGGCCTTGCCGGGGCGACCTACACGGCACCAGCGAGTCCATCACCCTTGGGGCTGAGAGCTTTGACACCATCGACAATGTTAAGGCCAAGATCTGAGAACGCATGCTTGGTAGCATGCGGTCCTCATAAGAATTGATAGCCCACGTGATGTAGGGAGAAACCCTAAGGGGCCGATCTTTCACGTTTGGAGAGGATCCCTACGAGGAACAGGAAGAACGCGCAGAAGGAAATGAGGGAAATCACGAGGGAACACAAGAGAAACACCCAACCAACACGAATATGATCACACAAGTGCTAGATCATTGTGGCACAAAGTCACACGAGATCCAAAGTCAACAAGGGACGGTACAAAGGTAGTCGTTCTTCTCCGTGAGGAGGTCTTGATGGTCTTCTCCGGATGGAGGTCTTGAATCCGGGTGGATCTTCTCCGAAGAGGTGCGGTCCCTCATGAGCACTAGATCCGATACGGATGAGAAATGCTCTATCTCAAATGAGCTGAACCAATGCTAACCCTAAAACATAGGTGGAGATTGAGTATACATAGTCTAAGGGGCGAAGGGATACATGGGCTTCGGCCCGAATGCACTGCACACAGGCAGGAGGGGGCTGGATGTCCGGGCGTCGGGCCGGATGTCCGGGCGCTCGCGAGGGGCCGGATGTTCAGGCTGTCGGGCCGGATGTCCGGGCTGGTGGAGTTGGCCTTGCTGCTCTCTGGATGGACGGGGCCGGATGTCCGGGTGGAGGGGCTGGATGTCCGAGGCTTTGGGAGGAGCCAGATGTCCGGGGTGATGGCTGGATGTCCGGGCTGTCGGGGCAGCCTTCTGTGCTCCCTGGACGGCATGTCCGGATGTCCAGTCTGGAGGCTGGATGTCCGGAGCGGAGGGCCGGATATCTGGGCTGGACGCCGGATGTCTGGGCCCTATAGCATCTGCTGCAGACCCGTGGCTGAGGGGTAGATCTCCAGGGGTCGGATGTTCGGAGCCATGGCCGTATGTCTGGTGCGTGGAAGTTGTCCTTGCCTTCTTCTGTTGGTTCTCTTCTTCCATGGACTTGGTGGCTTGACCATCTTCATGTGCATCCTCAGGAGGGTCCTCTTGGTACCTAATCATGCACAACATTCCGGACTTAGGTAGTAGCCATGTCTCGTGAGGATCATAAGAGATATCACTAAGGCGAGAAGTCACCTTGTTCTCAAGAGCTCTAGCTTGTGCTCTTGTCATGGGTCCTCTTGGTGCTTGGTGAGATGATGGTAGATCCATGGGGATGGCCGAAGGATGCTCCGCATCATCTCCCCTCCCTTGGGAAAGATCCGACCTCGGATCGAAATCCTCATCACCATGGTACGGGGAGAGATCGTTGACGTTGAAGATGTCTCTCACATTGTACTTTTCGCGTGGGAGATCGATCTTGTAAGCGTTGTTGTTGTAGCGTGCTAGCACCTTGAAGGGTCCATCGGCTCGAGGTAGAAGTTTGTACTTGCGTTCGTTGGGGAAGCGGTCCTTGCAAAGGTGTAGCCACACGAGATCTCCAATGTTGAATATCATGGGTTGCTTGTTGACGTTGAGCTTGGTCGCGAGTCGTTGTACTTGGCGATCGATGGTGTGCCTTCTATCCTCATGCATCTTCTTGATGTAGCTTGCGCGTGCACTCGCATCCATGTTGGTGCGCTCTTGTAGTGGTAGAGGTAGAATGTCCAATGGGGACAAGGGGTTGAAGCCATATACGACCTTGAAAGGGGACTTGCCGGTAGTCGAATGTCTTGCACGGTTGTAGGCGTACTCAGCGATGGGTAGGCATGCCTCCCACTCCTTCATGTTCTCAACACGCGAAGTAGAGTCGAGAGCGTATGGCTCGTCACCTCGGTTTGGCCTTCGGTTTGAGGATGGTATGCGGATGAGAACAAGAGCTTGATTCCGAGCTTGGCGCATAGCGTCTTCCAGAAGTAACTCAAGAACTTGACGTCGCGATTAGAGACGATTGTCTTTGGTACTCCATGGAGTCACTAGATTTCCCTACAAAAGAGATTGGCAACATGTGAAGCATCATCTATCTTGTTGCAAGGAATGAAATGTGCCATCTTAGAATATCGGTCCACAACAACAAACACGGAATCCTCACCATTTTGAGTTCTAGGCAAACCAAGTACAAAATCCATGCTAATGTCTTCCCAAGGTTGATAAGGAATAGGAAGAGCCATGTAAAGACCATGGGATTGAGCTTTAGACTTAGCTTTGCGACAAGTAGAGCATCGGTTGGTGAAGCGTGAGACGTCGCGGAACATCTTGGGCCAAAAGTAGTTCTTGGAGAGTGTGGCGAATATGTTGTCACGTCCAAAGTGTCCCATGAGTCCGCCTCCATGAGCCTCTTGCAAAAAGGAGCAAATGAAGAGAAGACTCGGGAATGAAAAGTTCGTTAGCTCTCATAAGATAATCATCCTTGATGTAATATCGTTCCCAAGATGTATGCGTCAAACACTTATCATAAGGAGTAGCAAAAGATGGATCATTAGCATAGAAAACTTTGATGTGCTCAAAGCCAACAACATTCAACTCAAGTTTACTGACAAGCGTGCATATGCGTGAGTGCATCCGCAACTACAGTTTCCTTACCCTTAATGTACTTGATCACATAGGGGAAAGATTCAATAAATTCACTCCATTTGGCATGATGCTTGTTCAACTTAGGTTGGCCTTTTAAGTACTTAAGCGTTTCACGATCGGTATGTATGACAAACTCATGAGGTCTAAGATAATGTTCCCAAACATGTAGCACACGCACTATACCATACAATTCTTTGTCGTAAATGGGATAGTTAACATGAGCACCGGAGAGTTTTTCACTAAGATATGCAATGGCTTGTTTTTCTTGCATCAAAACTCTGCCAATTCTGGTACCACTTGCATCACAATGAACCTCAAAAGTTTTATCAAAGTTGGGCAAAGCAAGAATCAGAGCATGAGTAAGAAAAGACTTAAGCTCATCAAAAGCGATGGATTTCAAAGATCCCCAAACAAAAGGAGCATTCTTCTTACTCAAGGCATGCAAAGGAGCGGCAATAGTGCTAAAATCTTTCACAAAACAACAATAAAAACCCGCAAGGCCAAGAAAACTACGCACTTACTGCAAATTGGTGGGTTGGGGCCAATTTTTAATTGCCTCAATTTTAGATTCATCAACATGGACACCGTTGGAAGATACAACAAAACCCAAGAAAATGAGCTTGTCAACACCAAACGTGCACTTTTTCATGTTGGCATAAATACGTTCCTTGCGAAGAGTTGCAAAACAGCCCTAACATGCTTTAGATGCTCTTTCATGGATTTGCTAAAAACAAGAATGTCATCAAAGTAAACCACAACAAACACTCCAATATAAGGTCGAAGCACAAAATGCATAAGACGCATGAAAGTTTCGGGAGCTTCCGATAAACCCATAGGCATAACCAACCACTCGTACAAGCCAAATTTGGTTTTGAAATCGGTTTTCCATTCATCACCTTCTTGTATGCGGATTTGATAATAACCACTTTTAAGACCAATTTTGGAGAAAATGGTAGCACTGCTAAGTTCATCTAGCATATCATCTAAGCGAGGAATGGGATGCCTATAATGAACGGTAATAGCATTGATAGGTCTACAATCCGAACACATGTGAAAACTACTGTCTTGCTTGGGCACAAGTATAACGGGAATGGCACAAGGGCTTAAGCTTTCACGTACATGACCGTTGTCGATCAGTTGTTGTACTTGCCGTTGGATCTCCTTAGTTTCTTCGGGGTTGACGCGGTATGGAGATTTGTTTGGTAGGGGCGCTCCAGGGATGAGGTCGATTTGATGCTCAATGCCTCGTAGAGGAGGTAGACCCGGAGGTAGCTCATCGGGGAAAACATCTTGGAATTCCTGCAAAAGATATTGAAACACTAAAGGTAGATTGTGAGAGGTGTTAGTTTTTGGTTCTCCATCCTTGCACACAAGGACAAAGTTGATGGGTTCTCACACACTTCTCTCATCTCACTTTTGGTGGCAAATAGGACTAAGTTTTTCTTGACGCTCATCGTGGAGGCGCTTGGTTTTGGCTTGTGGCTCTCACTCTCTTTTGGGTGGATCACTTTCTCAATCTTCTCTCCATGATGGGTGGCTTGCTTGTCGGCTATCACTTGACTAGGAGACATGGGTTGTAGCACATACTCCTTCCCTTTCATCTTGAAGTTATAGTGATTGGTACGCCCGTTGTGGATTACGCGAATTGCCATGGTCGACCAAGAAGGAGGTGGCAAATGGACATCGGGACGACATCACACTCCAAAGTATCCTCATATGAGCCAATGTTGAAGGAGACTTGGACCTTATGCTCAACCTTTATAGTGCCAGTATCGCTTAGCCATTGGACCTTGTATGGGTGCGGGTGCTTCATCTTGACCAATTGTAACTTGGAGCATAGTTCTTAACTTGCCAAGTTGTGACAACTACCTCCATCGATGATGACCTTGACGGACCTTCCATTGATGCCGGCCTTTGTGTGGAAGATGTGGCATCTTTGATCTTCTTCTTGTTGATGTTGAAGAGTCAAGACTTTGGAGACAACAAGAGTGGGGCTCGAATCCTCATCACAAAAGACTTGATCATCTTCATCCTTGTTCACGCGCCGGTGCATGGACACTTGCTCAAGGGATTCCATCTCCTCGTCACTCATGGAGTCTTAGGTTCCATCATCATTGAGGATCATGGTGAGCTTGTTTGTGCATTGGAATAACTTGTGGCCTCGGCCGCCGCAAGTGAAACACTTGAAGGAGCTTGTCTTGACGGTCTCATCGGTCGGAGTAGATGATGAAGCGTGCGACTTGAAGTTACTTGTAGTAGGAGGAAGACGACTTGAGCTTGTCGAAATTTTCTTGTAACTTGACTTGTCGTCATTGCTTGTAGATGGCTTGGTTGAGGTAGAAGTTGGAGGAGTTGTTGAAGCTTGGTTGTTGGAGAAGTCGTAGGTCTTGGATGAGTACTTGGTGTACTTGAAGTCATCTTGCACTTTGTGTTCCGCCTTGGTAGCTTGATGCACGAGCTCAATGAGGTTGGAGTAGGGTTGGAAGTCGGCAATCTTCCTGATGGGATGATTGAGACCATTCAAGAAGCGTGCCATAGTTTGCTCGTCATCTTCCGTGACATTGGCTCAAATCATGGCTATATCCATTTC
Source organism: Triticum dicoccoides (assembly GCF_002162155.2). NCBI lineage: Eukaryota > Viridiplantae > Streptophyta > Magnoliopsida > Poales > Poaceae > Triticum > Triticum dicoccoides. The sequence goes on along the minus strand of NC_041393.1, from coordinate 309,137,568 downwards.
CTTGTAGTATTCTTAAACACTCTTTGTTCCTTGCTTGAGGAGTTGGAGCTTCTTGAAGAGGTCGCGGTTGTAGTAGGTGGGCACAAAACGTGCTCGCGCGACATCTTTCATTTGAGCCCAAGTGGTGATTGGTGGTTCACCTCTTGCTTCTCGTCGCTCAGGGACTTGTTCCCACCATATGAGCACATAGTCTTGGAACTCAAGTGATGCCATAACGATCTTCTTCTCTTCCTCATAGTTGTGCAAACGAAAGATTTGTCGACCTTCAATGCCCATGAGAGGTGGTACTCTTCGGGATCATTGCTTCCATTGAACTTGGGCATTGTGAATTTTAGCTTGCCATAGCGTTGCTCTTCATTGTGTTGTGGTCGATGGTGATGATGACGCCCTTGGCGTGGAGGATAATCATCCTCATGTTGATCTTGGCATGGAGGAAGTCCATCGTCTTCTTGCTCATGTTGAACTTGAGGTTGTAGAGGAGCTTGTCAAGCTTGTGGAGGAGCTTGTCGAGCTTGAGGAGGAGCTTGAGGAACTTGACGTTGCACTCTTGGTTGGTGAGGGAGTCCTGGATTAGGGGGTCCTCGAATAGCCGGACTATGTACTTGTGCCGGACTGTTGGACTATGAAGATACAAGATTGAAGACTTCGTCCCGTGTCCGGGTGGGACTCTCCTTTGCGTGGAAGGCAAGCTTGGCAATTCAGATATGTAGATCTCCTTCTCTGTAACCGACTCTATGTAACCCTAGCCCCCTCCGATGTCTATATAAACTGGAGGGTTTAGTCCGTAGGACAAGGACAATAATAATCATAGGGTAGCTTCTACGATCTCGTGGTAGATCAACTCTTGTAATACTCATATCATCAAGATCAATCAAGCAGAAAGTAGGGTATTACCTCCATCGAGAGGGCCCGAACCTAGGTAAACATTATGTCCCCCGCCTCCTGTTACCATTAGCCTTAGACGCACAGTTCGGGACCCCCTACCCGAGATCCGCCAGTTTTGACACCGACATTGGTGCTTTCATTGAGAGTTCCACTGTGTCGTCACGTTAAGGCTTAATGGCTCCTTCAATCATCTACAACGATGCGATCCAGGGTGAGGTTTTCCTCCCCGGACAGATCTTCATATTCGGCGGCTTTGCACTTTGGGCCAACTCGCTTGGCCATCTGGAGCAGATCAATAGCTATGCCCTGGCCATCAGGTCAGGTTTGGAAGCTTGAAATACACCGCCGACATCCACGGAGACTTGATCTTCGACGGATTCGAACCCACGACAGGTGCGCCGTACAGTCGCGATGAGCATGGCTTAGACCTCCCATCGGACGGTGTTCAGGAGAGCGCGCCTGCAGCTGCCCTGGCCTTAGATCCTGAGCAGCTCATGCCATCAGAGGACGGGCGGATAGACCCCGCCGCGGAGGCCGCACACTCTTCGGCAATAGAGCCGAACACAAACTTCACCTCCGATGAGGTCTATGTCATCGGAGCCTCGGACTCTTCTCTGGCCATAGGCTCCGAACCGTGTACATCCATGCCTATCGAATCTAATTGGGCACCGATCATGGAGTTTACCTCCGCGGATGTCTTTCAGCACTCACCCTTGGGCGACGTGCTAAATTCACTGAAATCTCTCTCCCTGTCAGGAGACTCTTGGCCGAACTATGTCCGGCTTGAGTGGAAAGCGGACGACGAAGAAATTCGTTCCCCACCCACCACCCACTTAATAGCGACTGTCGACGACTTAACCGACATGCTTGATTTCGACTCCGAAGACATCGATGGTATGGACGACGATGCAGGAGAAGAACAGGAACCACCGCCCACAGGGTGCTGGACAGCCACCTCATCATATGATATATATATGGTGGACACGTCCAAAGAAAGCAATGGCGACGAGGCAACGGAGGATAATCCCCTCGAGAAGCAATCTAAGCGCCGGCGGCACCGCTCTAAGCCCCGCCATAGCAAAAATGGCGATACCGGCTGATACGTCTCCGTCGTATCTATAATTTTTGATTGTTCCATGCCAATATTCTTCAACTTTCATATACTTTTGGCAACTTTTTATACTATTTTTGGGACTAACATATTGATCCAGTGCCCAGTGCCAGTTCTTGTTTGTTGCATGTTTTATGTTTTGCAGAAACCCAATATCAAACGAAATCCAAATGGGATAAAAACGTACGGAGAATTATTTTGGAATATTTGGGATTTTCCGGAGGAAGAATCAACGCGAAACAGTGTCCGGGGTGGCCACGAGACAAGGGGGCGCACCCTCCCCCTAGGCACGCCTGACACTCTTCTTTTGCTGCAAGAAAGCTAATTTTATGAGAAAAATTTGGGCAAAAAATTACGGGTCTCCAGATATAAAAGAAACGGTGAAGGGGAAGGATCAGAAAACACAGAAACAAAGAGAGACAGAGAGATAGATCCAATCTCGAAGGGGCTCTCGCCCTTCCCAAGCCATGGGAGCCATGGACCAGAGGGGAAACCCTTCTCCCATCTAGGGAGGAGATCAAGGGAGAAGAAGAAGAAGGGGAGCTCTCTCCCCTTGCTTTCGGTGGCGCCGGAGCGCTGCTGGGGGCCATCATCATCACCTCGATCTTCACCAACACCTCCGCCATCTTCACAAACATCTCCATCACCTTCCCCCATCTAAATTCAGCGGTCCACTCTCCCGCAACCCGCTGTACCCTCTACTTGAACATGGTGCTTTATGCTTCATATTATTATCCAATGATGTGTTGCCATCCTATGATATCTGAGTAGACTTTCGTTGTCCTATCGGTGATTGATGAATTGCTATGATTGGTTTGAGTTGCATGTTTTATTATTGGTGATGTCCTATGGTGCTCTACGTGTCACGCAAGTGTGAGGGATTCCTGCTGTAGGGTTTGCAATATGTTTATGATTTGCTTATGGTGGGTGGCGTGAGTGATAGAAGCATAGACTCGAGTAAGTAGGTTGTTTGCGTATGGGATAAAGGGGACTTGATACTTTAATGCTATGGTTGGGTTTTACCTTAATGATCTTTATAGTTGCGGATGCTTGCTAGAGTTCCAATCATAAGTGCATATGATCCAAGAAGAGAAAGTATGTTAGCTTATGCCTCTCCCTCAAATAGAATTGCAATAGTGATTACCGGTCTAGTAACGTAGTCAATTGCTTAGGGACAATTTCACAACTCCTGCCACCACTTTTCACACTCGCTATATTTACTTTATTGCTTCTTTATCTAAACAGCCCCTACTTTATATTTACGTGTTCTTTATTATCTCGCAAACTTATCCAACAACACCTACAAAGTACTTCTAGTTTCATAGTTGTTCTAGGTAAAGCGAACGTCAATCGTGCGTAGAGTCATATCAGTGGCCGATAGGACTTGAGAGAGTATTTGTTATACCTTTAGCTCCTCGTTGGGTTTGACACTCTTACTTATGGAAAGATGCTACAACTATCCCGTATACTTGCAGGTCATCAAGACCTTTTTCTGGCGCCGTTGCCGGGGAGTCATAGCGTGGGGTGAATATTCTCGTGTGTGCTTGTTTGCTTTATCACTAAGTAATTTTTATTTGATGTTCTTAGTTTTTTTCTATCTTTAGTTATGGGTAGGAAACGCAAAATACCAAAAAAATAAGTTGTACCTACTACACCAATGGTTGGAGAACCACTCAAAATCTATCACACTGCTGAAGCTTTTTACTTGGATCATCTTCGATCCCTTTGTGCTCGTGCTGAAACCCCAACTAGCTTAGTTGAGGGCAAATCTTTAGATGAGCATGCTTGTTATGTGCGACACCATATATCTGAGAAAGGGGAAATTTTACTGGATCAAATTCATCGTTTGCAATGCTATGCTTGGACTTTATGTGAAATATATGATGTTACTTGTTGTCTAAAAACCCTAAGAAACACCTTCCCTACCAATGTGAGTTTATTGATAATGGAATCGTATCTTCGTATGCTAAGGGTGTTTATAATTAATATGATGTTCAACAAATTGAAGAATTTGTTGCTTTTAAGGGTGCTTATGAAATTGCTTCTTTGATTGAAAAGTATGATGCTACTCTCTACAAATCTGAAAATTTTGCCATACTTGAATATTGTTATGATAATTATGCTTCAAATGCCTATGTTTTACTATATATTGAGAAATTCTCCGCTGCGCAAGAAGAGACTAATATTTTGTAGGAAGCTGTGGAAGAAGAAATTGATGAAACTGTGAGCTCATTGGATGAAAAAGATGATGAGGAGAGCGAAGAACAAAAGGAGGAAGAGCGGATTGATCACCCATGCCCACCTTCTAATGAGAGTAACTCTTCAACTCACACATTGTTTAATTCCCCTTCGTGCTTACCGAAGGATGATTGCCATGATGATTGCTATGATCCCGTTGATTCTCTTGAAATATCCCTTTTTGATGATGCTTGCTATGCTTGTGGCCAAGATGCCAATATGAATTATTCTTATGGAGATGAACTTGCTATAGTTCCTTATGTTAAACATGAAATTGTTGCTATTGCACCCACGCATGATAGTCCTATTATCTTTTTGAATTCTCCCGACTACACTATATCGGAGAAGTTTGCGCTTAGCAAGGATTATATTGATGGGTTGCCTTTTACCGTTGCACATGATAATTTTCATAGATATAATATGCATGTGCTTGCTGCTCCTACTTGCCATTATTACGAGAGAGGAACTACATCTTCACCTCTTTATGTTTCCAACAAGATAGAATTGCAAGAAACTGCTTATACTATGCATTGGCCTTTACTATGTGTGCATGAATTGTTCTTCTATGACGTGCCGATGCATAGGAAGAGAGTTAGACTTTGTTATTGCTTGATATATGTTACTTTGTGCTCACTATTAAATTACAAATCATTGTCAATTAAAATTGGCTTTGATATACCTTGGGATCCGGGTGGATCCATTACTTGAGCACTATATGCCTAGCTTAATGGCTTTAAAGAAAGCGCTGCCAGGGAGACAACCCAGAAGTTTTAGAGATTCATTTATTTCTGTTGAGTGCTTTTATATAGTTAAAAATGAGGGGAACCCAAAACTTTTCAAAAAGGAAAGTGAAAGTGAGAAAGACAAGCATTGCTGAAGTGGGAGCTAGCCTTGAACTTTATTCATGCTCACGGAAACTTTGTGAATCTTGATTACAGAATCTTTTCATCAAAAATAATTATCAACTAATACAATTCCATTGTATTATAAAAATAATGTGCCAAGGTTTGCCTTTAGGATGTTTACAGTGCTTGTTGGTTTGTACGGTGCAGGACAGAAACTTTGGCTCTAGTGCGCGATTTTACATATTTAACTGGAACGTCAAATGATTCTGATTCTTTTTGCACTGTCTTGATTTACAAATTTTTTATTTTTCCTAATTGTGGTATAATTTTTGGGGTACCAGAAGTATGGTGTATGTTTAGATTTCTACAGACTGTTCTGTTTTTGACAGATTCTGTTTTTGATGCATAGTTTACTTGTTTTGATGAATCTATCAATTTATATTAGTGGATTAAGCCATGGAAAAGTTATATTACAGTAGACACAATGTGAAAAAAAATATGAATTTTTTTGCAAGAGTACTTAGAGTGGTGATTTGCTTTATTATACTAACGGATCTTACCGAGTTTTCGGTTGAAGTTTTGTGTGGATGAAGTGTTTGATCGAGGATGACTCGATATGAGGAAAAGGAAGAGAGGCAAGAGCTCAAGCTTGGGGATTCCCAAAGCACCCCAAGTAAATATTCAAGGAGACTCAAGCGTCTAAGCTTTGGTATGCCCCGGAAGGCATCCCCTCTTTCCAAGTATCGGTATGTTTTCGTATTCGTTTCGTTCATGCGATATGTGCAAGTCTTGGAGCGTCTTTTGCATTTAGTTTTCACTTTTCCTTTATGCACCATGATGGTATGAGATAGTCCTTGGTTGATTTATAGAATGCTCATTGCACTTCACTTAAATCTTTTGAGTATGGCTTTATATAATGCTTCACGTGCTTCACTTATATCATTTGAAGTTTGGATTGCATATTTCTCTTTACTTAGAAAAACGCCATTTGTAGAATGCTCTTTTGCTTCACTTATATTTGTTAGAGCGTGGGCATATATTTTGCAGAAAGAATTAAACTCTCTTACTTTACTTATATCTATTTAAAGAGATTATAGGAATTGGTCATTCACATGGTTAGTCATAAAATCCTACATAAACTTGTAGATCACTGAATATGATATGTTTGATTCCTTGCAATAGTTTTGCGATATAAAGGTGGTGATATTAGAGTCATGCTAGTGAGTGATTGTGGATTAGTAGAAATACTTGTGTTGAGGTTTGTGATTCCCGTAGCATGCACGTATGGTGAACTACTTTCTGATGATGTTAAAGCACAATTTTATTTATTGATTGTCTTCCTCATGATTGGTGGTCGGGGACGAGCGATTGATGAGGACATCAATACCATTGTTACACCCACATCCCCTACTGTTACATATACGGGACCAATTACTAGAGCTCGCGCACGCCGATTAAATTATCAGGTACTTTTGTTTCTTGGTAATGATTCTAATGTTCATGAGAATATGATGCTGCCTAAATTGGATACATTTGTTTTGCTTACAAATGAAGGGCCTAGCTTGGAGAAGGATGAACATTGGAGCAAGAACAAGCATGGAGATGATGCCATGCGTAAGGGGAACAAGAACGGAGTTACAAGTGATGATTCCAGGACTTTGAAGCCACCATAATGGGTGCATGAAGCCTTGGACGAAATATACAAGATGCCACTTCATAAATTTCATCCCGAGGCTATTCTAGGTGCTGCGTCACCTTATTATTGGGCCAGACCCTTGTAATTTCGAAATACATAAGTATAGGCTATTTTTAGAGTCCGTATGTGTGGGGAAACAAGAGATAGGGTTGATTTCGGACCCCTCCACCAAGGGCCACGAAATCCCCCCCTCTTCCTCCATATATACAGCCCTTAGGGCACCGTTTAGACTTTGGGTTTTGTTTAGATTAAAGTTCGCCATAGCTGCAACTTCGCGTACTTTGTTTGTGTTCAACGACCAGACAAAGCCGTAACAGAACCCCACCTTGGTCAATAAAGGTTTCATCTTATATTCGCAATATCCAGATTGCAATCTTAGTTTCTTGCTTGTTCTTCGTTTGCCTGCAGGAAACAGACCTTCGTGGTCAGGTTGATCGTGCTCCGGCGTGGTCAATAACCTCTCGGAGTTGGTTTAGCGATTGCTAAGGCGCGACGTCCTCGCACGTTCGTAGTCGGATCGTCAAAGTCGACTTCAGCCAAAGCAATATCCATCATCTCATCGAATGACGGGACACCTTTGCCTCTATCAAGTGGTATCAGATTTCGAGGTTGCTCGGTGAGATTTTACTGTTTTTCGTAGTTTAGATCGAGTCTGTTCTTCATACCTATAGTCGACGAAAAAGCCACAAAAAAAATTAGGGTTAGTTCATCATATCCGAACCAGTCTGAGCCATTGCATAATCTTTTCTGTATTTGCGTTGTTAAATTTGCGGTTGCATCATCGTGTGTAGTTGTTGGTCTTAGTGTCTAGTCCTTTAGAGTTTCGAGTTCTGTTCACAAGTTGTCACGCCGCCGCCGCATCATCATCATCATCACTGCCATATACCACCATCGTCATCACCGCTGCCATATATCACCATCGTCATCACTGCTGCCATCTACCACCATCGACATTACCGCAACCATATACCACATATCCACCTTCATCACGCCAATCCGAGTCCACCTGCAACATATATCTGCCACCAGTCCAAGTTCCACCAGATTCGTCTCCGCCACCAGTCCGAGTTCCACCAGATTCATCTCCGCCACCAGTCCTAGTCCGAGTCCAGTATTTGTTGCTTTGTTTTCAACTTCTAGATCACGCCATACTCCGAGTCGTGATAGAGAAGGACTCCCGAACTTTCGTGTTACCCGCAGTAGAAAAATAGCTCCAATTTCAAAAAAAACTAAGTCTGGAAAATTCTGGCTAGGCAGTTTCTAGACAATTTGTAGACTTTTTCAAAAAAAAATTGTTGCGGAGCAAAAAAAAAGAGGAAAAAGAAGTGCAAAAAAAAGAGAAAAAAAGAGAAAAAAAATTCAGAGTGTGCTCCTCCCTTGTTTACGTGCAGCGTCGTGATTTTGTTAGTGTTCTAGGCTCGCGTCTCTAGCACAGTCTAGCCTAGGACCAGCACAGTACCGTCGTTGAGCGTTTATTCAACTTTGCATCTCTGAATTGATTATTGCTGACCCTTTTTGCTACCATATTATAAGCCTTCCCAGCTCCACATACATCTACGTCGTGCGTTTGATTCTCCCTGGTAATCGCTCTATCCAAGCTTTGAGAGTTTTGACTACAACGGTTGCCGATCACCACCTGCTGCTGGGTAAGAACTGGTAAGAATTTGAGATTCGCTTGAAGGATTTGTGACACACCACCACCACCACCGCTTCCTAGTAGTCTATAGAATCATATTATTTTCTGTTTCTATTGCTGCTTACCATGCCAGGATCACAAGCCGATGAGATTGACTGGGAGAACATGACAAACAAGGATCTTCATGATAAGTTTCATCAAATGTTGGGTCAACAGGTGGAAGATGTGATGGCCAGTTTTGGAAAGGCATTGGAGAGGATGGATGACATTGAGAAGACAATTGACACCAAGTTGGATGCCAAGTTTGATGAATTACTCAAACGTCTCCCACAACCAGTTCTACGCCGCGATACAGTAGGGCGAGCACAGCATGTTCCTATTGAGCCAGGACAAAATTCTGGTGCCGCTGCTACTGTTGTTGGTGTTTCTGTAGCTCCTGCTGTTACTGCAGAGGTGGAGGACTATTACGAGGATGAGGTTGATCAAAATCAGAACTACGTGCAGCCACCAGCACCACCACCAGCAGGTCGACCTCAGGTATATAATCGCAATGGTAGGCCTGCACCACCACCTCAGGTATGAGATCATGACCATGTTCCTAAACTGAAACTGAATATTCCACCATTTGAGGGTAGATATGTTCCTGATATATATCTTACTTGGGAGTTAGAAACTGAACAATGTTTTACATGTTTGCAATATCCCGAGGAGAGACGGGTTGCTGCTGTTGTTTGTGCTTTCACTAGTTTTGTATGTGTATGGTGGTCTGAACATTGTAGATTATATCCTATTCCAGCTACTTGGGCTTCTTTGAAAACTGCTATGCATACTCGTTGGGTTCCACCATATTATCAATGTGAATTGCTTCAAAAATTGCAGCGTTTAAGACAAGGGAAAAATTCTGTAGAAGAATATTATCAGGAATTACAAACTGGCATGATTAGATGTGGTATTGTTGAGGAGAATGAAGCTATGCTTGCACGTTTTATTGGTGGATTAAATAGAGAGATTCAGACCATTCTAGAGCATAAGGAGTATACTAATATCACTCGTTTATTCCATCTTGCTTGTAAAGCTGAACGTGAAGTGCGGGATCGACAAGCATTGGCGCGCACTAACTTTTTTGCAGGTCGACCTTCCTCATGGACACCGCGTGCATCTTCTACTTCCACTGCACCAGCAACTTCATCAGGTGCCATCTCCAGCCGTGATACAAGAAAGCAGGCACAACCACCATTATCTGCCAAGAGCGCACCTGTCTGGCCTGCACAGAGCTCTTCTTCTTCCATGGGATCAACAGGGCACACAAGTGATATTATTTGTCGTTGTTGTAAGGGAAGAGGTCATTATGTGCGAGAATGCAAATCTCAGCGTGTGATGATTCCTACTGAGGATGGTGGGTATGAGTCCGCTAGTGACTATGATGAGGGGACTTTGGCCCTTATTACACGTGAAGAACATGCTGGATATGATTCGGATCATGAGACGCAATACATGGCTCCTGAAGACGCTGACAGGTATGAATGTTTAGTTGCTCAACGTGTTTTGAGTGTGCAGGTCACACAAGCTGAGCAAAATCAGAGGCATAATTTGTTCCATACAAAGGGAGTTGTGAAGGAACGTTCTGTGCGCGTCATCATAGACGGGGGGAGCTGCAAAAACTTGGCTAGCATGGAGATGGGGGAGAAGCTTTCTCTCACCACAAGACCACATCCACATCCTTACTACATCCAATGGTTCAACAACAGCGGCAAGGTTAAGGTAACACGTACTGTTCGTGTGCATTTTAGTATCTCTACATATGCTGATTATGTTGATTGTGATGTGGTACCTATGCAAGCATGTTCCTTATTACTTGGTAGACCATGGCAATTTGATAAAAATTTTGTATACCATGGTAGAAACAATCATTATACTCTTGTTCATTAGGATAAAAATATTACTTTTCTTCCTATGACTCCTGATTCCATTTTGAAAGATGATATTAATAGAGCTAATAAAGCAAAACAGGAGAAAAATAAGAGTGAAAATCAGATTGTGGCAAAAGAATTTGAGAAACAAATGAAGCCTAATAGTAAACCATCTAGTGTTGATTCTGAAATTAAATTGAAAAGTGCATGTTTACTTGCCACTAAATCTGATATTGATGAGCTAGATTTTAGCAAATCTGTTTGCTATGCTTTTGTGTGCAAAGAGGCATTATTTTCATTTGAGGACGTTCCTTCCTCTTTGCCTCCTGCTGTCACTAACATTTTGCAGGAGTTCTCTGACGTTTTTCCACAAGACGTGCCATCGGGATTACCACCTATTCGAGGGATTGAACATCAAATTGACTTAATTACCGGTGCATCGCTACCCAACCGTGCACCATATCGTACCAATCCAGAGGAGATGAAGGAGATTATGCGTCAAGTACAAGAGCTTCTCGACAAAGGTTATATACGCGAATCCCTTAGTCCTTGTGCCATTCCTATTATTTTAGTGCCGAAAAAGGATGGTACATCGCATATGTGTGTTGATTGTAGAGGCATTAATAATATTACTATTCGTTATCATCATCCTATTCCTAGGCTAGATGATATGCTTGATGAATTGAGTGGCTCTACAATATTCTCCAAAATTGATTTGCGTAGTGGATACCATCAAATTCGTATGAAACTGGGGGATGAATGGAAAACAGCATTTAAAACGAAGTTTGGATTATATGAGTGGTTAGTCATGCCTTTTGGGTTAACTAATGCACCTAGTACTTTCATGAGATTAATGAACGAAGTTTTACGTGCTTTCATTGAACGATTTGTGGTAGTTTACTTTGATGACATATTGATTTATAGCAGAACTTTGGAGGAACATTTGGAACATTTACGTGTTGTTTTTATTGCTCTACGTGATGCATGTTTGTTTGGTAACCTTGGGAAGTGCACCTTTTGCACCGACTGAGTGTCTTTTCTTGGCTATGTTGTTACTCCATAGGGAATTGAAGTTGATAAGGCCAAGATTGAAGCTACTGAGAGTTGGCCGCAGCCCAAAACGGTCACACAAGTGAGGAGTTTTCTTGGCCTCGCTGGATTCTATAGGCGTTTTGTGAGAGATTTCAGCACCATTGCTGCACCTCTCAATGAGCTTACAATGAAGGATGTGCCTTTTGTTTGGGGTACCGCATAGGAAGAAGCCTTCACGGTATTGAAAGATAAGTTGACACATGCTCCTTTACTCCAACTTCCTGATTTTAATAAGACTTTTGAGCTTGAATGTGATGCTAGTGGAATTGGATTAGAAGGTGTGTTATTACAAGATGGAAAACCTGTTGCATACTTTTCTAAAAAATTGAGTGGGCCTAGTCTGAATTATTCTACTTATGATAAAGAATTATATGCTCTTGTTCGGACTTTGGAAACATAGCAACATTATTTATGGCCCAAAGAATTTCTTATACATTCTGATCATGAATCTTTGAAACATATTAAAAGTCAAGCTAAACCGAATCGTAGACATGCTAAATGGGTTGAATTCATTGAGACTTTCCCTGATGTCATTAAACACAAGAGGGGAAAAGAAAATGTTATTGCTGATGCATTATCTCGTCGCTATACTATGCTTTCACAACTTGACTTAAAAATTTTTGGTTTGGAGACCATCAAAGATCAATATGTGCATGATGCTGATTTTAAAGATGTAATGCAGAATTGTAAAGATGGAAGAATGTGGAACAAGTTTGTCGTTAACGATGGATTTGTGTTTCGTGCTAACAAGCTATGCATTCCAGCTAGCTCCGTTTGTCTTTTGTTGTTGCAGGAGGCGCATGGAGGAGGATTAATGGGACACTTTGGTGTGAAGAAGACGAAGGACGTACTTGCTACACATTTCTTTTGGCCAAAGATGAGACGGGATGTTGAGCGTTTTATTGCTCGCTGCACTACATGTCAAAAAGCTAAGTCACGACTCAATCCTCATGGTTTATATATGCCTTTGCCTGTAGCTAGTGTTCCTTGGGAGGATATATCTATGGACTTTGTTTTAGGTTTACCTCGAACAAAGAAGGGGAGGGATAGCATATTTGTTTCGTGGATAGATTCTCAAAAATGGCACACTTTATACCATGTCATAAAAGCGATGATGATGTTAATGTTGCTGATTTGTTCTTTCGTGAAATTATTCGCTTGCATGGTGTGCCAAATACTATTGTTTCAGATCGTGATACTAAATTTCTTAGCCACTTTTGGAGATGTTTATGGTCTAAGTTGGGGACTAAACTGCTTTTTAGTACTACTTGTCACCCCCAAACTGATGGACAAACTGAAGTAGTCAATAGAACTTTGTCTACTATGCTTAGAGCTGTTTTGAAGAATAATAAGAAAATGTGGTAGGAATGCTTGCCTCATATTGAATTTGCTTATAATCGTTCATTGCATTCTACTACTAAGACGTGCCCTTTTGAAGTTGTGTATGGTTTCCTACCTCGTGCACCTATTGATTTGTTGCCTCTTCCATCTTCGGAGAAGGTTAATTTTGATGCTAAACAACATGCTGAATTGATTTTAAAGATGCATGAGTTAACTAAGGAAAACATTGAGCGTATGAATGCTAAATATAAACTTGCTGGAGATAAGGGTAGAAAACATGTTGTGTTTGCACCTGGAGATCTTGTTTGGTCACATTTGCATAAGGATAGATTTCCTGATTTGCGCAAATCAAAGCTAATGCCACATGCTGATGGTCCCTTTAAGGTGTTAGAGAAAATAAATGATAATGCATATAAACTTGAGCTGCCTGCAGATTTTGGGGTTAGTCCCACTTTTAACATTGCAGATTTGAAGCCTTATTTGGGTGAGGAAGATGAGCTTCCGTCGAGGACGACTTAATTTCAACAAGGGGAGGATGATGAGGACATCAATACCATTGTTACACCCACAGGCCCTACTGCTACATATACGGGACCAATTACTAGAGCTCGCACACGCCAATTAAATTATCAGGTACTTCCGTTTCTTGGTAATGACTCTAATGTTCAGGAGAATATGATGCTACCTAAATTGGATATATTTGTTTTGCTTACAAATGAAGGGCCTAGCTTGGAGAAGGATGAACATTGGAGCAAGAACAAGCATGGAGATGATGCCATGCACAAGGGGAACAAGAACGGAGTTACAAGTGAGGATTTCAGGACTTTGAAGCCACCATAATGGGTGCATGAAGCCTTGGACGAAATATACAAGATGCCACTTCATAAATTTCGTCCCGAGGCTATTCTAGGTGCCGCGTCACCTTATTATTGGGCCAGGCCCTTGTAATTTCGAAATACATAAGTATAGGCTATTTTTAGAGTCCGTATGTGTGGGGAAACAAGAGATAGGGTTGATTTCGGACCCCTCCACCAAGGGCCACGAAATTACCCCCTCTTCCACCATATATACAGCCCTTAGGGCACCGTTTAGACTCTGGGTTTTGTTTAGATTAAAGTTCGCCATAGCTGCAACTTCGCGTACTTCGTTTGTGTTCAATGACTAGACAAAGGCGTCACAGAACCGCACCTTGATCAATAAAGGTTTCATCTTATATTCGCAATATCCAGATTGCAATCTCAGTTTCTTGCTTGTTCTTCGTTTGCCTGCAGGAAACAAACTTCGTGGTCAGGTTGATCGTGCTCCGGCGTGGTCAATAACCTCTCGGAGTTGGTTTAGCGATTGCTAAGGCGCGACGTCCTCGCACGTTCGTAGTCGGATCGTCAAAGTCGACTTCAGCCAAAGCGATATCCATCATCTCATCGAAGGACGGGACACCTTTGCCTCTATTAGCGATGGTCTTTTCCTACCAATCTATCCCCCTAGGAGTATGCGCGTAGTACTTTGTTTTCAATGGATTGTAGATTTTTGCAATAAGTATATGAGGTCTCTGTGACTAATGTTGAGTCCATGGATTATACGCACTCTCACCCTTCCATCATTGCTAGCCTCTTCGATACTGTGCATTGCCCTTTCTCACCTCGAGAGTTGGTGCAAACTTCACCGGTGCATCCAAAACCCGTGATATGATACACTCTGTCACACATAAACCTCCTTATATCTTCCTCAAAACATCCACCATACCTAACTATCATGGCATTCCCATAGCCATTCCGAGATATATTGCCATGCAACTTCCATCATCATCATATACATGACTTGAGCATTCATTGTCATATTGCTTTGCATGATCGTAAGATAGCTAGCATGATGTTTTCCTGGCTTGTCCGTTTTGATGTCATTGCTATGCTAGATCATTGCACATCCCGGCACACCGCCGGAGGCATTCATATAGAGTCATATCTTTGTCCTAGATATCGAGTTGTAATATTGAGTTGTAAGTAAATAAAAGTGTGATGATCATCATTATTAGAGCATTGCCCCAATGAGGAAAGGATGATGGAGACTATGATTCCCCCACAAGTCAGGATGAGACTCCGGACTTAATAAAAAAAGGAGAGAGGCCAAAGAAGCCCATTCAAAAAAAAGAAAAAAAGAAAAAAAAGAAGAGAAAATAAAAAAATGAGAGAAAAAGAGAGAAGGGGCAATGTTACTATCCTTTTACCACACTTGTGCTTCAGAGTAGCACCATGTTCTTCATAGAGAGAGTCTCGTATGCTTTCACTTTCATATACTAGTGGGAATTTTCATTATAGAACTTGGCTTGTATATTCCGATGATGGGCTTCCTCAAATGCCCGAGGTCTTCATGAGCAAGCAAGTTGGATGCACACCTACTTAGTTTCAGTTTGAGCTTTCATACACTTATAGCTCTTAGTGCATCCGTTGCATGGCAATCCCTACACCTCACATTGGCATCAATTCATGGGCATCTCCATAGCCCGTTGATTAGCCGCGTCGATGTGAGACTTTCTCCCTTTTTGTCTTCTCCACAGAACCTCCACCAATCATATTCTATTCCACCTATAGTGCTATATCCATGGCTCACGCTCATGTATTGCATGAAAGTTGAAAAAGTTTGAGATTATTAAAGTATGAAACAATTGCTTGGCTTGTCATCGGGGTTGTGCATGATTAAATACTTTTGTGTGATGAAGATAGAGCAACAGCCAGACTATATGATTTTGTAGGGATAACTTTCTTTGGCAGGTTGTTTTGAAAAGCCATGATTGCTTTATTGGTACGCTCAAAGTATTATTGTTTTTATGTCAAATGATAGACTATTGCTTTGAATCACTCGTGTCTTAATATTCATGCCATGATTAGACATATGATCAATATTATGCTAGGTAGCATTCCACATCAAAAATTATCTTTTTATCATTTACCTACTCAAGGACAAGTAGGAACTAATCTTGGGGATGCTGATACGTCTCCGTCGTATCTATAATTTTGATTGTTCCATGCCAATATTCTTCAACTTTCATATACTTTTGGCTACTTTTTATACAATTTTTGGGACTAACATATTGATCCAGTGCCCAGTGCCAGTTCCTGTTTCTTGCATGTTTTATGTTTCGTAGAAACCCAATATCAAACGGAATCCAAACGGGATAAAATGGACGGAAAATTATTTTGGAATATTTGGGATTTTCCGGAGGAAGAATCAACGCGAGACGGTGTCCGGGGTGGCCACGAGACAGGGGGCGTGCCCCCCTGGGCGCGCCTAGCACTCTCGTGGGCCACCCTTAAGGCAGTTGACGATCTTCTTTTTCCGCAAGAAAGCTAATTTTATGAGAAAAATCTGGGTGAAAGATTCAGCCCAATCGGAGTTACGGATCTCCAGATATAAAAGAAACGGTGAAGGGGAAGGATCAGAAAACACAGAAACAGAGAGAGACAGAGAGATAGATCCAATCTCGGAGGGGCTCTCGCCCTTCCCAAGCCATGGGAGCCAAGGACCAGAGGGGAAACCCTTCTCCCATCTAGGGAGGAAGTCAAGGGAGAAGAAGAAGAAGGGGGGCTCTCTCCCCCTTGCTTCCGGTGGCGCCGGAGCACTGCCGGGGGCCATCATCATCACCGCGATCTTCACCAACACCTCCGCCATCTTCACCAACATCTCCATCACCTTCCCCCATCTATATTCAGCGGTCCACTCTCTCGCAACCCGCTTTACCCTCTACTTGAACATGGTTCTTTATGCTTCATATTATTATCCAATGATGTGTTGCCATCCTATGATGTCTGAGTAGATTTTCGTTGTCCTATCGATGATTGATGAATTGGTATGATTGGTTTGAGTTGCATGTTTTATTATTGGTGTTGTCCTATGGTGCTCTCTGTGTCGCGCAAGCGTGAGGGATTCCCGCTGTAGGGTTTGCAATATGTTTATGATTTGCTTATGGTGGGTGGCGTGAGTGACAGAAGCACAGACCTGTGTAAGTAGGTTGTTTGCGTATGGGATAAAGGGGACTTGATACTTTAATGCTATGGTTGGATTTTACCTTAATGATCTTTAGTAGTTGCGGATGCTTGCTAGAGTTCCAATCATAAGTACATATGATCCAAGAAGAGAAAGTATGTTATCTTATGCCTCTCCCTCAAATAGAATTGCAATAGTGATTACCGGTCTAGTAACGTAGTCAATTGCTTAGGGACAATTTCACAACTCCTACCATGACTTTTCCACACTCGCTATATTTACATTATTGCTTCTTTATCTAAACAGCCCCTAGTTTATATTTACGTGTTATTTATTATCTTGCAAACTTATCCAACAACACCTACAAAGTACTTCTAGTTTCATACTTGTTCTAGGTAAAGCGAGCGTTAAGCGTGCGTAGAGCCGTATCAGTGGCTGATAGGACTTGAGAGAGTACTTGTTCTACCTTTAGCTCCTCGTTGGGTTTGACACTCTTACTTATCGAAAGAGGCTACAACTATCCCGTATACTTGCGGGTCATCACAGGCACAAGAGACAATAGCACTCCGGATGGTGCCGAAGACGAAAACAATCCCGCCCAGCCAAGCTTCGAGCAAGCCGGGCAGGAGGATGGGCAAGTTAGCCCTGATAAACAGGCAATGGATGGATACTCGGGGATGACAATTACAAGCTCCTCTCTAAAGACGAGGTGAGCCTCGGCGACGAAGAATTCATCGTGCCTGAGGACCCCGTCGAGCAGGAGCGCTTCAAGCGCCGGCTTATAGCCACTGCAAAAAGCCTGAAGAAAAAGCAGCAGCAGCTTCAAGCTAATCAAGATCTGCTAACTGATAGATGGACTAAGGTCCTGGCAGCTGAGGAATACGGACTCGAGCGCCCAACAAAAAGCTACCCAAAGCGTAGGTTGCTACCTCAACTCGAGGAGGAGGCATTAAAGCCTACACTACTGGTGCAGGATGCGGCTGATCGGCCACCTCGTGGCCGAGACAAAGTGGCGTATCATCCCGAAGTCCAGCCCGCACCCCGTCGCCAAAAAAGAAAAAACACGAAGGCCCGGGGCTACACGCATGACCTGCAAGACAAATTGGAAAACAAAGCAGGACAGTCAAGATTGATATACGGATCACGGGGGCGCGCCCCAACGCGTGACAATGACCGTCACGCCGAATATACTGAAAACAAATCCGGCGGGCCAAATACAACAGACCAGACTCATTTGAACTATGTCGTGATGTAGCCTGGCATAGAGGCGCTGCACACCCCCTATGCTTCACTGATGAAGTAATGGATCATGATTTCCCAGAAGGGTTTAAACCCGTGAACATTGAATCATATGATTGTACAACAGACCCCGCGGTATGGATTGAAGATTTCCTTCTCCACATTCACATGGCCCGCGGCAATGACCTACATGCCATCAAGTACCTCCCACTAAAACTCAAAGGACCGGCTCGGCATTGGCTGAATAGCCTGCCGGCAAACTCTATTGGCAGTTGGGAGAACCTGGAAGACGCATTCCTTGACAACTTCCAGGGCACTTATGTGCGACCACCGAATGTTGATGACTTAAG
This sequence comes from Triticum dicoccoides, assembly GCF_002162155.2. NCBI lineage: Eukaryota > Viridiplantae > Streptophyta > Magnoliopsida > Poales > Poaceae > Triticum > Triticum dicoccoides. The sequence continues at coordinate 309,119,244 of NC_041393.1, read as the reverse complement.
TCACATAACCCAACAGCCCGGAGAGTCAGCTAGGAAATTCTGGACTCGGTTCCTAACTAAAAAGAACCAAATTGTCGACTGTCCGGATGCCGAAGCCCTAGCGGCCTTTAAGCATAACATCCGCGACGAGTGGGTCACCCGACACCTAGGCCAAGATAAGCCGAAGTCCATGGCAGCCCTCATGACACTCATGACCCACTTTTGTGCGGGCGAGGACAGCTGGCTAGCTCATAGCAACAGCACATCAAGAAATCCTGGCACTTCAGATGCCAGAGATAACAACGGCAAGCCCCGACGCAACATACACAAGCGTCGCAACAATGGCGATAACGCCGAAGACACGACAGTCAATGCCGGATTCAATGGCTCTAAGTCCGGTCAGCAGAAGAAGCCATTCAAAAGAGACAATCCGGGCCTGTCCAGTCTGGACCGCATACTCAATCGCTCATGCCAAATTCACAGCACCCCTGATAAACCAGCCAACCACACCAACAGAGAATGCTGGGTGTTCAAACCAGCCGGCAAGTTGAATGCCGAAAACAAGGAAAAGGGGCCGCATTGCGATGACGAGGAGGATCCCCGACTGCCGAACACAGGAGGACAGAAGAAATTTCCTCCCCAAGTGAAAACGGTAAAAATGATATATGCAACCCATATTCCCAAGCGGGAACAGAAGCGTGCACTAAGGGACATCTATGCAATGGAGCCAGTCACCCCAAAGTTCAACCCATGGTCTTCTTGTCCGATCACTTTCGATGGCAGGGACCATCCGACCAGCATCCATCATGGCGGTTTGGCAGCGTTGGCCCTCGACCCCATCATTGACGGATTCCACGTGACAAGAGTCCTTATGGACGGGGGTAGCAGCCTGAACCTGCTCTATCATGATACAGTGCGCAAAATGGGCATCGATCCCTCAAGGATCAAACCCACCAAAACCACCTTTAAAGGTGTCATACCAGGTGTAGAGGCCTGTTGCATAGGCTCAATCACACCGGAAATGGTCTTTGGATCCCTGGACAACTTCCGAAGCGAGGAGTTAATCTTCGATATCATCCCCTTCCGTAGTGGTTATCACGCACTAATAGGGCGAACCGCATTTGCTCGATTCAATGCGGTGCCACATTACGCCTATCTCAGGCTCAAGATGCCCAGACCTCGCGGGGTTATAACAGTCAATGGAACCACAGAGCGCTCCCTCCGTACATAGGAGCACACTGTGGCCCTCGCAGCAAAAGTACAGAGCAACCTTTTTAGGCAGATCTCCACCTCGGCAATAAAGCCCCCGGACACCGCCAAGCGAGTCCGAAGTACTCTACAACAGGATCGTCTGGAGCTCGCCTAGCAATTCGGCCTCCGTCCTAGTCCCAGTCAAGCGGGGAAATTTGTGCCGCCCGTACTTAATTACGCACTTAAAATACCATGGGCATAGGCGGAGGCACGGCTACGATACGGTCCACAGCGCGGCTCAAACCGACCAAGGACCCATACAACTTCCCCTTTTTTCTTTTTTTCTTTCAGGTCCGTATTCTCTAGAGGCTCTTCCGATAGCCTGATTATCAGACCCATCATGGGACGGAAACACCAAGGAGGCAAGGAGATTTGACGTACAAAGGAATCCCCAGGTGGTCTCTGATAACGATTGCTATACCTATGTTACATACCCACACGCGGCTGGCCTTTGGTCAGGACATGTCAAATAGTCCTATTTTGCTTATCGCACTGCTTGTATACATACGCCTTGACGTATTATTCAAATAACAATGGAAAATAATGTACAGCGTCAGCCTATTATTACATTTCTTTATCTTTTTCCTTGACTGCTTATTTATTACAAATTGCACCCGTACATTCTGGTACGTTCAGTCCGCCAGGGGCTTCAGTGTATCCCATAACACGGCAAGAAAAGTCCGAACACTTTCGACAGTGCGGCACCCCGAACTTATAGCATTATATGCATCAGCTCTAAATCATGTCTTGGGTCAATAGTTGGGTTTGCCCGGCTCCCATGTTTTGCCACCTTACGTTCCGCTACATCGGCTAAGGTGGCACAGGGAGAACTACTGCGATTGTGTCCCGGTTCTTCCGGACGAGCACCTTAGTAGAGAAAGACAAAAACTGACTATCATGATGCGGCGAGAGCTGGTCGCTGTTCAAGAAGTCTCAAATCCTTAAAGATTTTTTCCGCTTTGGGCGAGGAATCGGCCTTGTCTGATTTAGGCGTATATAGAGCCCCAAGTTCGGCCTTCCGAATACTAGGGGCTACGCCAAAATTGAAAATTATAGACTTCTATGGCTAAGTGAGAGTGATAAAGCTGTATAGTCCGATTGCCTTGTTCGTTGCGCTAAACACATCCTTAAAGGACCAAAAATTTGGAGAAAGAGTGTTTAGATTTATCCCGAACACCCCAATACTAGTTACATGGGGCAGAAGCCGACGACTGGCCAACTCTAAGATTTTATAAACGGCCGCACAGAAGGTAAAATTTTAAATCAACAAGCGTTATATAGCGCAAATGAACTAGTTTTCATATTACAGGATCAAATGAGTACATTCATTCAAATATTACATCCTTAGCACATTCCTCCGCCACAAGGCGGGCTACCTTCAGGACACTGTCATAATACTTTCCGGGGTGGCGGTGCTCCTTGCCCTTCGGCGGCCCCTCCGTCACCAGCTTCTCGGCATCCATCTTCGCCCAGTGCACTTTCGCGCGGGCGAAGGCCATGCGCGCACCTTCAATGCAGACTGACCGCTTTATGACTTCAAGCCGCCGGCATGCATTTACAAGCCGCTTCATGAGGCCGAAGTAGCTGATGGGCAAGGGCTCGGCAGGCCACATCCGGACTATAAGGTCCTTTATGGCCAGTTCGGCCGCCTTGTGCAATTCGACCAGTTGCTTCAGCTGGTCGCTCAAGGGCATCGGATGTTCGGTCCCAATATATTGAGACCAGAACAACTTCTCCGTCGAGCTCCCTTCTTCAGCCCGGTAGAACTCGGCGGCATCCGATATGCTGCGCGGCAGATCTGCGAATGCTCCTGGAGAGCTCCGAATTCGGGCAAGTAAAAGGAAAGTGTCCTTCACATGCTTGCTTTGCATAATGAATGCCTTACCCGCCGCTATCTTCTTGGCCGCCTGAATCTCCTGGAGGGCCCTTTGGGCTTCGGGTTTGGCGTCTTGCACGCTCTGGAGGGCCTCAGCAAGCTCGGACTCTCGCGTCTTAGAGTCACACTCCAAGGACTCGTATTTTTTGGCGAAATCCTGGAGCTCTTGATGGACCTCGTCGACACGGGCCTCTTGGTTCTCACGCTCGGTGCGCTCCTTGGTCGCTTTGTCTTAGGCCTCGAACAACACCTTCTTGAGGGCCGCCACTTCGGTCGTGGCCCCTATTAAAGTTCATGACACTTCTATGAGCTGAAACCATTTTTTCTTTATCAATATACAGACGGGGTATAACTTACCTTTGTTCTCCTCGAGCTGCCTCTTCTCAAGGTCGAGCTATTCCTCGGTCCGCTCCAGGTACCTCTTCAGTACGGAGACCTCCGCAGTACGAGCGACAGCGGCCAGCAGCGACGCCTGCTTATTCACGTAGACATATTCTGATTAGACTCCTGCGGATGTTATTTGATCCTCTGTTCGGCCTTTCTTTCCGAACACCAAACAGAGCATCAGGGGGTACTGTCTATACTGTGACACTTTCTTACAATTTTATTCAAAGCCTGTCAGGAGGCTGGCGCAGGCTTCGGTCAATGCACTTTTGGTGGACCTGACCTTCTCAATCACCATACTCATAAGAGTACGGAGTTCTTCATCAATGGAAGCGCCTCCAAGCGTTTCCAGCAAGTTGTCCGGTGCCTCTGGATGGACAGAGGTCATCGGCATGGCCGGCTCGCCCCCCTTACGGAGAGGTTGCCTGCCCGTATCCGGAACCACTGGGGGTTCCGGAGCAGTATCCAGCTAGGGGCCAAACTTGCTGCGGCCCCCATCATCAGAATCCATGGGGTTCTTCCCTCCTATGTGTCCGGCATCTGGGATTTCGCCTTGGCGCGTCTCTAGAACAGTCTCCCCCTAGTCTGGTATCCTCTGAGACAACACCTTGGTGTCGTCCGCTGATGACCCACAAGTGTAGGGGACCTATCATAGTCCTTTCGATAAGTAAGAGTGTCGAACCCAACAAGGAGCAGAAGGAAATGATAAGAGATTTTCAGTAAGGTTTTCTCTACAAGCACTGAAATTGTAGGTAATAGATAGTTTTGTGATAAGATAAATAATAACGAGTAACAAGCAAATAAAGTAAATAAAGTGCAGCAAGGTGGACCAATCCTTTATGTAGCAAAGGATAAGCCTGGACAAATTCTAATAATGAGAAAGGAGCTCCCAAGGACACATTGGTAATTATCGTCAAGCTAGTTTTCATCACGCTCAAATGATTCGCGTTCGGTACTTTGATAATTTGATATGTGGGTGGACCGGTACTTGAGAACTGCCCTAACTTGGACAAGCATCCCACTTATGATTAACCCCTATTGCAAGCATCCGCAACTACAAAAAGAAGTATTAAGGTAAACCTAACCACAGCATTAGACGTATGGATCCATATCAACCCCTAACGAAGCAACGCATAAACTAGGGTTTAAGCTTTTGTCACTCTAGCAACCCACCATCTACTTATTACTTCCCCATGCCTTCCTCTAGGCCCAAATAATGGTGAAGTTTCATGTAGTCGACGTTCACATAACACCACTAGAGGAGAAGACAACATACATCTCATCAAAATATCGAACGAATACCAAATTCACATGACTACTAATAGCAAGACTTCTCACATGTCCTCAAGAGCAAACGTAACTACTCACAAAGCATATTCATGTTCATAATCAGAGGGGTAATAATGTGCATAAAGGATCTGAACATATGATCTTCCACCAAGTAAACCAATTAGTATCAACTACACGGAGTAATCAACACTACTAGCAACCGACAGGTACCAATTTGTGGTTTTGATACAAGATTGGATACAAGAGATGAACTAGGGTTTGAGAGGAGATGAAGCTAGTGAAGATGTTGATGGAGATTAACCCCCTCCCGATGAGAGGATCATTGGTGATGACGTTGGTGATGATTTCCCCCTCCCGGAGGGAAGTGTTCCCGGCAGAACAGCTCCGCCAGAGCCCTAGATTGATTCCGCCAAGGTTCCGCCTTGTGGCGGCGGAGTTCCATCCCGTAAGCTTGCCCACGATTTTTTCCAGGGTAAAAGTGATGATATAGGAGAAAATGGACATTGGAGGCCCACTACGGGGCCCAGGAGATAGGGGGCGCGTCCTATTGGGGGGGCCTGTCTCCTGGACAGGGTGTGGGCCCCCTGGCCTATTTCTTTTGCTCTGAAATTCTTAATAATTCCAAAAAGTTGTTTTGTGGAGTTTTAGGAATTTTGGAGTTGTGCAGAATAGGTTTCCAACATTTGCTCCTTTTCCAGCTAGAATTCCAGCTGCCGGCATTCCCCCTCTTCATGGTAAACCTTATAAAACAAGAGAGAATAGCCATAAGTATTGAGATATAATGTGTAATAACAGCCCATAATGCAATAAATATTGATATAAAAGCATGATGCAAAATGGACGTATCAACTCCCCCAAGCTTAGACCTCGCTTGTCCTCAAGCGGAAGCCGAAATCGAGAAATATGTCCGCATGTTTAGAGATAGAGGTGTCGATAAAAATAAAATACGGACATGAGGGCATCATGATCATTCTAATAACAGCAACATATATAGATTTTGTCATATGATTTCCAATGCTCAAGTAACAAGGAATTCACAATATCAAGTATGGTTCAAAAACTTCATTGGGAACTAACAAACTGTAATCTAAGTCATTGAAGCAATTGCAATTTATCGTAACCTCAGAAAGAGTCAATAATAGAACTTTCCAACAAGCTCACATAGTCAACTATCTCGTAGTCTCCTACAATTGCTAACACTCACGCAGTACTTGTGGTTATAGAGTTTCAGCCGGACACTAAGAAAGATAGGGGCTTATTGTGTCGCCTCCCCACGTATTCACCTTTAGGTGATGTCAACAATAATAGCTCATGCTAACTTACATCCAATTGGATATATATATCATGATCTTTCAAACACGAGGAGATTGCCAAAGGATAAAAATAAAAAGGGAAAGGTGAGGTCACCTTGACTCAAGCATAAAGTAAAAAAACATAAAGTAAAAGATAATCCCTTCGCAGAGGGAAGCAGAGGTTATCATGCATGTTTAGGGTTGATGCATAAAATCTTAATGCAAAAGAACGTCACTTTATATTGCCCCTTGTGTGTGGACCTTTATTATGGAGTCCGTCGCTTTTATTACTTCCACAACAAGTTCGTACAAAGCTTATTTTCTCTGCACTAATAAGTCATACATATTTAGAGAGCAATTTTTATTGCTTGCACCGATGACAACTTACTTGAAGGATCTTACTCAATCCATAGGTAGGTATGGTGGACTCTCATGGCAAAACTGGTTTAAGGATATTTGGAAGCACAAGTAATATTTCTACTTGGTGCTAGGAATTTGGCTAGCATGAGGGGGAAAGGCCAGCTCAACATGTCTGGAAGGTCAATGACAATATACTTTAACTGAGATGTCGGAAAACATAAACCATTACGTTGTCTTCCTTGTCCAACATGAACTCTTTTAGCATCTCATACTTAATGGGTGCTTCACAATCATAAAAGATGTCCAAGATAATATATCTATATTTGAACCCCTCTTTCCTTATCACTTCCTATTAATTGCAACGATGACCAAGGCTACATTCATCAACTCTCAACAATTTTTATGCCTCATACTTTCTATATGTGAAGTTATTACTATCCATAAGATCAATATGAACTCTTTTATTCTTTCTACTTCTCAAGATCATAGCACATAACAAAGCCCTTGACTCAACACTAAACTTTATTATAGATAGCTCATGGACTCGAATACAAAAAGAGATCACAAAGCAAAACTCAAACTACTTGATCAAGACACTACTAAAAGGATCGAACTAGATAAAGCGGTAAAGATAGGAGTGTGATGGTGATACGATACCGGGGCACCTCCCCCAAGCTTGGTAGTTGCCAAGGGGAGTGCCCATACCCATGTGATTATGTCCTCGGAGGTGGTGAAGTAGGAGTTATTGATGATGTAGGCTTGTTGTTCATCTTCCAAGGCATAGGTTCTCCATCATAAAAGGATGATCGAGTCTCCGGGATCCTTAATCTGCAGCCAAACTCATTCGTTTGAATCTATATTCATACTCACAGTTCTAGTTTTGCAGGTCATAGATCTCGGCTTGGAGGTGCTCGATTTTCTATTAAAGCTTGAAGATGGTCTCCCCAGTGACTTTAGCATCTAGCTTGTGGTTGTTGGTGAACTCCGTGATAATCATCTGGTTGGCGTTGAGTCCACGCTCCACCATTCCTTGGCACTTGAAAACTTCCTGCTCCACGGCTTCGAGCTTTGTCTCCACGCTCCTGGTACGCCTTGGTCCCTCCACATCGCGGATGTGCAGCACCCTGTCACGCATCTCAATGGTTTGAGTGTGTTGTACTACCTCCGCGAGATAGGGGTTGATAACCCTCTCAAAAAACTTGTCCTTGGGAGCGCTTGGAGACGCCATGATGCTCTAGACCTGAAACAGAAACAGCTCGAAACGAAAATAGAGGATATTTGCATGATACGGTGGTCAAAACCTTCGGGAGTATATATAATGAATTTTTACTGACCAAAATATGTAACATACAAGAAAACCGAGTCAGGGATGCACACGAGGTGCCCACGAGACAGGGAGCATGCCCGATAGGGGGGGCTCCACTCTCATGGGAGCCTCATGTCTCTTCCGGACTACTTCTTTCTTCCTAAAATTCTTAAATAATCCAAAACTGATAAAAATTGCCATTGGAGTTGTTTTGGAGTCGGTTTACTTACCCTACCACATACCTATGCCTTTTCTGAGTCTGGAACGTTCTGGAAAGTGTCCCTTATGTATTCCTCAGGGGTTACAGTTTCAATAATATTAGTTTCAACATTGATTGGATTACCTGAAATATAGTGTTTAATTCTTTGACCGTTTACCACCCTCGGATTCGTGCCTTCGAAGTTGTTAATTTTTATAGCACCAGAATGATAGACCTCCTCAATAACGTAGGGGCCTTCCCATTTTGAGAGAAGTTTTCCTGCAAAAAATCTTAAATGAGAGTTGAATAATAACACATAATCTCCTACGTTAAACTCACGCTTTTGTATCCTCTTATCATGCCAGCGTTTGACTTTTTCTTTGAAAAGCTTGGCATTCTCATATGCTTGGGTTCTCCATTCATCAAGTGAGCTAATATCAAATAACCTCTTCTCACCGGCAAGTTTGAAGTCATAATTGAGCTCTCTGATAGCCCAATATGCCTTATGTTCAAGTTCAAGAGGTAAATGACACGCTTTTCCATAAACCATCTTATAAGGAGACATACCCATAGGATTTTTGTGTGCAGTTCTATAGGCCCATAATGCATCATCAAGTTTTTTGGACCAATTCTTTGTAGATCTATTCACAGTCTTTTGCAAAATTAATTTGAGCTCTCTATTGCTCAACTCTACTTGACCACTAGACTGCGGATGATAAGGAGATGCTATTCTAGGATTAACATCATACTTAGCAAGCATCTTACAGAAAGCACCATGAATAAAATGTGAAGCACCATCAGTCATAAGATATCTAGGGACTCCAAACCTCGGAAAAATAACTTCTTTAAGAATTTTAATAGAAGTGTTATGATCAGCACTACTAGTTGGTATAGCTTCTACCCACTTAGTAACGTAATCAATAGCAATTAAAATATGTGTATAACCATTAGAGGCAGGAAAAGGTCCCATATAATCAAAGCCACAAACTTCAAACGGTTCAATAACAAGAGAGTAATTCATAGGCATTTCTTGCCGTCTACTACTGTTACCTATTCTTTGACATTCATCACAAGATAAGACAAACTTACGAGCATCTTTGAAAAGAGCAGGCCACTAAAAACCAGATTGTAGTACCTTGTGTGCATTTCTATCTCCAGCGTAATATTCAGAGTGACACTTACGTAGAATCTGTTCCTATTCATGCTCAGGCACACAACGTCTAATAACACCATCTACTCCTTCTTTATAAAGGTGTGGATCATCCCAGAAGTAATGTGTTAAATCATAAAAGAACTTTTTCTTTTGCTGGTATGTGAAACTAGGTGGTAAAAATTTAGCAACAATGTAATTAGCATAATCAGCATACCAAGGAGCAGTACGAGAAGCAGTGACGACCGCTAATTCTTCATCAGGAAAGCTGTCATTAATAGGCAGTGGGTCATCAAGAACATTCTCTAACCTAGACAAGTTATCTGCAACGGGGTTCTCAGCTCCTTTTCTATCGATAATATGCAAGTCAAATTCTTGGAGCAAGAGAACCCATCTAATGAGTCTAGGCTTGGCATCTTTCTTTTCCATAAGATATTTAATATCAGCATGATCAGTGTGAATAGTAACTTTGGAATCAACAATATAAGGTCTAAACTTATCACATGCAAGCACAACTGCTAAGAACTCTTTTTCAGTAGTAGCATAATTTCTCTGGGCAGTATCAAGAGTCTTACTAGCATACTGGATAACATTCAATTTCTTATCAACTCTTTGCCCAAGAACAGCACCTACAACATAATCACTAGCATCGCACATCATTTCAAAAGGTAAATTCCAATCAGGTGGCTCAACAATAGGTGCAGTGATCAAAACTTTCTTAAGTGTTTCAAAAGCTTCTACACAATCATCATCAAAGACAAAAGGAATATCTTTTTGCAATAAATTAGTCAGAGGCCTAGAGATTTTAGAAAAGTCCTTAATGAACCTCCTATAAAAACCGGCATGACCAAGGAAACTTCTTATACCTTTTATGTCCTTGGGACATGGCATCTTTTCAATAGCATCAACCTTGGCCTTATCAACTTCAATACCTCTCTCGAAGATCTTGTGCCCCAAGACAATGCCTTCATTAACCATAAAGTGACACTTTTCCCAATTCAGGACGAGACTAGTGTCTTCGCCTCTCTGCAAAACTTGATCAAGGTTGCTCAAACAATCATCAAAGGAGGATCCATAGACGGAGAAGTCATCCATGAATACCTCACAAATCTTTTCAGAAAAATCGGAGAATATAGCCATCATGCATCTTTAAAAGGTAGCAGGTGCATTACATAAACCAAAAGGCATACGTCTATAAGCAAAAGTACCAAAAGGGCAAGTAAAAGTAGTTTTAGATTGATCCTTCGCTGACACAGGTATCTGAGAGAAACCAGAATAACCATCTAGAAAGAAAAAATGTGTGTGTTTGGATATCCTTTCTAGCATTTGATCAATAAAAGTTATAGGGTAATGATCTTTCTTAGTAGCTTTATTCAACTTACGGAAATCAATTACCATCCTATAACCTGTAATAATTCTTTGCGGGATCAATTCATCTTTATCATTAGAAACGACGGTAATACCTCCCTTTTTAGGGACACAATGGACAGGGCCTACCCATTCACTATCAGCAACGGGATAAATAACACCTGCCTCGAGGAGCTTTAGTATCTCCTTTCATACCACTTCCTTCATCTTGGGATTTGATCGTCTTTGGGGATCTCTAACTGGTTTGGCATCTTTCTCCACTGAAATCTTGTGTTGACATAATGTGGGACTAATGCCCTTAAGATCATCCCGAGTATATCCAATAGCTGCACGGTGCTTCTTCAGAGATTTCAATAATCTTTCTTCTTCTTTCTCTGAAAGGTTAGCACTAATAATGACAGGATATATTTCTTTTTCATCAAGATAAGCATACTTAAGATTATCAGGTAATGGTTTGAGTTCAAACACAGGATCACCCTTGGGTGGAGGGGGATCCCCAAGAATTTCAAAGGCAAGGTTATGTTTCAGCATAGGCTCCTGTTTAAGGAACACTTCATCTATTTCTTCCCTTTCCTTCATAAACATATCGTTTTCATGGTCTAGCAAATATTGTTCTAACGGATCAGTTGGAGGAACATCAATGGAAGCAAGACCAATAATCTCATCCTTACTAGGTGGTTCCCTTTCATGAGGTTGTCTACTAAACTTAGCAAAATTAAACTCATGAGACATACCATCTATGCCAACAGTGATAGTATTCCTTTCACAATTAATCTTAGCACTAGTAGTATTCAAGAAGGGCCTACCAAAAATAATGGGACAAAAGGCATCTTGTGGGGAAGCAAGAACAAGAAAATCAGCAGGGTATTTAACCTTCCCACACAAAACCACAAAATCTCTAACAATCCCAATAGGTTTAATGGTTTCCCTATTAGCAAGCTTAATAGTAACATCAATGTCTTCTAATTCAATGGGTGCAATGTTGTGCATAATTTCTTTATAAAGATCATAAGGTATCGCACTAGCACTGGCACCCATATCACATAATCCATGATAACAATGATCTCCTATTTTAACAGAAATAACAGGCGTGCCTACGACAGGTCTACGTGTCTTAGTATCAGGTCTAGCAATATTAGCAGTCTCACCCAAGAAAGAAATAACATGCCCATCTAAGTCCTCATCCAAGAGATCTTCAACCATAGAAATACTAGGTTCAATATTAATTTGCTCAGGAGATGTATAAGTCCTAGTATTACTCTTACGAACAACAGTCGAAGCTTTAGAATGATCCTTTATCCTAATAGGAAAAGGAGGTTTTTCAACAGAAGCAGTAGGAACAATAGGATCATTATAGGTGATAATCTTTTCTTCGACTGTAATAGGTGCAACTACTTTCACTTCAACAGGAGGATTATATTTAAACCACTTCTCCTTAGGGAGATGAACGTGAGTAGCAAAAGATTCACAAAAAGTAGCTACTATCTCAGAGTGCCCATACTTAGCGCTAAATCCACGAAAAACATCGGTATCCATAAAAGATTTAACACAATCAAACTTAGGTGTCATACCTGACTCCTTACCATCGTCGGAACCCCAATCTTCAGAGTTGCGTTTAATTCTTTCCAACAAGTCCCATTTGAAATCAATAGTCTTCAGCATATATGAACCAACACAGGAAGTATCGAGCTGGTTGCGATTATCAAGAGAAAGCCGAGCATAGAAATTATGAATAATCATTTCCCGAGAGAGCTCATGATTGGGGCATGAATATAACATTGACTTAAGACTCCTCCAATGATGTAGGGTGGAACCCTAGATGGACGATCTTTCACGTTTGCAGGGAATCCTACGGGGAATCACGAAGAACACACGAAAGCACAAAGGGGAAACGAGAGGGAAAATCACTAAACCGACATAGAATCAATCACACGAGTGCTAGATCACCGACAACATAGAGTGACATAAGATCCACAATCAACCAAGGTAAGGACACAAAGGAATAGTTCTTCTCCATACGGAGGTCTTGATGGTCTTAGCTCTGAGGAGAAGTAGCCAAGTGGATGAGCAAGGATCTCACACAAAATATGAGCTAAACCTATGCTACCCGTACCAGGAGCTGGGGGCGTCCTATTTATATTCTTAGTGCAAATGGAAGTCAAAGCGAAGGGGTACAAGGGCTCCAGCCCGCAGGCGCGGTCACTCAGGTGTCGGTCATCCGGAAGGCGTCGGACGTCCGGAGGCTCGGGACCCGGACGTCCGGTCGGGCTCGGGCATCCATCGAATCAGCTTTGTCGTGGGCGCGTCGGACGTCCGGAGGGGGTCGGTCGTCCGGAGCTTCATGACGGTCCAAACGTCTGGAAGTCATCGGTCGTCCGTAGATTCGGTTCGGGCGTGCATCGGTCGGACGTCCAGTGGTCTCGGTCGGACGTAGATTCGGTTCGGGTGCCCACCTGTCGGACGTCCGGAGGGCGTCGGTCGTCCGTGGCCTGGGAGTCGTCGGACGTCCGGGCTTGTTCGGACGTCCGATGCCTGTAGCTTCAGCAGCATCTCTTCTTCTTCTTCAACATGCTTGGGGTCCTCGCCGTCTTGGCTCTTGAAAGTAGTTGATCCTTGGCTCACCTCCATGTACCTGATTACACATAGAGTCTCCGAATGAGGTAGTAGCCATGCCTCGTGAGTAGGAAGAGGGAGTTCAGAGAGGAGCGAGTTCACCTTATCTTCGATAGCCTTAGCTCGGGCTCTTGTCATGGGTCCAAGTGGTGTTGAGGGAGATGTAGGCACGTCCATGGGGATGAGAGAGGGATGCTCCGCATCATCTCCCCCCCCCCTTGGGAGATATCCGACCTCGGATCAAAAGGTGCATCTCCATGGAAAGGTGTGAGGTCCTTGACGTTGAAGATGTCGCTCACATTGTACTTGCCTCGTGGTAGGTCAATCTTGTAGGCGTTGTCGTTGTAGCGTGCTAGAACCTTGAAAGGTCCATCGGCGCGAGGTAGAAGCTTGGACTTGCGTTCGTTGGGGAAGCGGTCCTTGCGAAGATGTAGCCACACTAGATCACCAATGTTGAATACCATGGGTTGCTTGTTGATGTTGAGCTTGGTCGCTAGTCGTTGTACTTGGTGCTCGATGGTGTGCCTTGTATCTTCATGCATCTTCTTGATGTTGCTTGCACGAGCACTTGCGTCGAGGTTGGTTCGCTCTTGTAGAGGAAGAGGTAGAATGTCCAATGGGGACAAAGGGTTGAAGCCGTAGACGACCTCGAAGGGGGACTTGGCGGTCGTGGAATTTCTTGCACGATTGTAGGCGTACTCGGCGATGGGTAGACACGCCTCCCACTCCTTGATGTTCTTATTGATCAACACGCGAAGTGGAGTGGAGAGTGTACGGTTCGTCACCTCAGTTTGGCCGTCGGTTTGAGGATGGTATGCCGATGAGAACAATAGCTTGATTCCGAGCTTGGCACATAGGGTCTTCCAAAAGTAACTCAAGAACTTGACGTCGCGGTCCGAGACAATCGTCTTTGGTACTCCATGAAGTCGCAAGATTTCCCTACAAAAGAGATTGGCAATATGTGAAGCATCGTCTATCTTGTTGCAAGGAATGAAATGTGCCATCTTAGAAAATCGGTCCACAACAACAAAGACGGAATCCTTGCCATTTGAGTTCTAGGCAAACCAAGTACAAAATCCATGCTAATGTCTTCCCAAGGTTGATAAGGAATAGGAAGGGGCATGTAAAGACCACGGGATTGATCTTTTGACTTAGCTTTGCGACATGTAGAGTAATGGTTGGTGAAGCGTGAGACGTCACGGAACATCTTGGGCCAATAATAGTTCTTGGAGAGCGTAGCGAACGTCTTGTCGCGTCCAAAGTGTCCCATTAGTCCGCCTCCATGAGCCTCTTGCAAAAGGAGCAAACGAAGAGAAGACTCGGGAATGCAAAGTTTGTTAGCTCTCATAAGATAATCATCCTTTATGTAGTATCGTTCCCAAGATGTGTGTGTCAAACACTTGGCATAAGGAGTAGCAAAAGAAGGATCATGCTCATACAAGTCTTTTGTATGCTCAAAACTAATAACATTCAACTCCAGTTTAGCGACAAGCGTGCATATGCGTGAAAGTGCATCCGCAACTACAGTTTCCTTACCCTTAATGTACTTGATCACATAAGGAAAAGATTCAATAAATTTACTCCATTTGGCATGACGCTTGTTCAACTTAGTTTGGCCTTTCAAGTACTTAAGCGTTTCATGATCGGTATGGATGACAAATTCATGAGGTCTAAGGTAATGTTCCCAAACATGTAGCACACGTACTAAAGCATACAATTCTTTGTCATAGATGGGATAATTGAGTTGAGCACCGGAGAGTTTTTCACTAAAATAAGCAATGGCTCGTTGTTCTTGCATCAAAACTCCGCCAATTCCGGTACCACTTGCATCATAATGAACCTCAAAAGTTTTCTCAAAGTTGGGTAAAGCAAGAATCGGAGCATGAGTAAGCAAAGACTTGAGCTCATCAAAAGTGGTGGATTGCAAAGATCCCCAAACAAAAGGTGCATTTTTCTTACTCAAAGCATGCAAAGGAGCGGCAATTGTGCTAAAGTTTTTCACAAAGCGGCGATAAAATCCTGTAAGACCAAGAAAACTGCGCACTTGTTGCAAATTGGTGGGTTGGGGCCAAGTTTTAATTGCTTTAATCTTAGTTTCATCAACCTGGACACCGTTTGAAGAGACAACAAAACCCAAGAAAATCACTTTGTCAACTCCAAAAGTGCATTTTTTCAAGTTCGTATAAAGGTTTTCCTTGCGGAGGGTTTGCAACACAGATTTAACATGATTAATGTGCTCTTTCATGGTTTTGCTAAAGACAAGGATATCATCAAAGTAAACCACAACGAAAACTCCAATGTAAGGTCTAAGCACATGATGCATAAGACGCACGAAATTTCCGGGTGCTTCCGACAAACCCATAGGCATCACTAACCACTCATATAAGCCAAATTTTGTTTTGAAAGCGGTTTTCCATTCATCACCTTCTTGAATGCGGATTTGATAATAGCCACTTTTAAGATCGATTTTTGAGAAAAAGTTGGCTACACTAAGTTCATCAAGCATATCGTCTAAGCGAGGAATGTGATGCCTATATCGAACGGTAATGGCGTTTATGGGTCTACAATCGGAACACAAGCGGAAACTTCCATCGGGTTTAGGCACAAGTATGACGGGAACGACACATGGGCTTAAGCTTTAACGTACATGACTGTTGTCGATGAGTTGTTGTACTTGCTGTTGAATCTCCTTGGTTTCTTCGGGATTGACACGGTGATGAGGACATCAATACAATTGTTACACCCACAGCCCCTGCTGCTATACATACTGGACCAATTACTAGAGCTCGTGCACGCCAACTAAATTACCAGGTACTTTCGTTTCTTGGTAATGATTCTAATGTTCATGAGAATATGATGCTGCCTAAATTGGATACATTTGTTTTGCTTACAAATGAAGGGACTAGCTTGGAGAAGGATGAACATTGGAGCAAGAACAAGCATGGAGATGATGGCATGCGCAAGGGGAACAAGAACGGGGTTACAAGTGATGATTTCAGGACTTTGAAGCCACCATAATGGGTGCATGAAGCCTTGGACGAAATATACAAGATGCCACTTCATAAATTTCGTCCCGAGGCTATTTTAGGTGCTGCGTCACCTTATTATTTCGGGTCCGGGCAGTCGAAAAAAAAAATTGGTCGAAAAATTTCGTGCGCATCCTGTCAGTTTGAGCTAGGAAGAGTTTTGAGACACTCGCCATTATAGTGATTTTTCGCAAAAAAAAAGCAGCGCAAAAAAAAAGAGCGCAAAAAAAAAAGAGCGAAAAAAAAATTCAGAGTGTGCTTTTCCCTTGTTTACGTGCCGCGCCGTGATTTTGTTGGTGTTCTAGGCTCGCGTCTCTAGCACAGTCTAGCCTAGGACCAGCACAGTACCGTCGTTGAGCGTTTATTCAACTTTGCATCTCTGAATTGATTATTGCTGACCCTTTTTGCTACCATAGTATAAGCCTTCCCAGCTCCACATACATCTACGTCGTGCGTTTGACTCTCCCTGGTAATCGCTCTATCCAAGCTTTGAGAGTTTTGACTACAACGGTTGCCGATCACCGCCTGTTGCTGGGTAAGAACTGGTAAGAATTTGAGTTTTGCTTGAAGGATTTGTGACACCCACCACCACCACTTGTTCGTAGTCTGTAGGATCATATTCTTGTGTGTTTCTATTGCTGCTAACCATGCCAGGATCACAAGTCGACGAGATTGACTGGGATAATTTATCGAACAAGGAGCTTCATGATAAGTTTCAGCAAATGATGACTGAACAGGTGCAAGATGTGCTGAACAATTTTGAAGAGGCCATGGAGAAGATCACTGGCCTTGAGAAGACGTTTGAAACAATGCTCGATAACAGATTTAATGAATTGCTCGCGCGTCTTCCACCACCACCACCCGCTGCACCTAACGCACCTCTCCAACAACAACAACAACGTCTACCTCCACGTCGCGAAATAGACCTTCGCCGAGCGAGCCGTGTTCCTCTTGCGTTTGGCCAAACTGTTGGTGCTGCTGTTGATACTTCTGTGGCTCCTGCTACTGCTGTTGCTGGTACCCAGGAGGATGATGAGTATGCGGGCGATTATGAGGATGAGGTTGATCAAAATCAGATCTACGAGCAGCCACCAGCACCACCACCAGCAGGTCGACCTCAGGTATATATTCGTAATGGTAGGCCTGCACCACCACCTCAGGTACGAGATGATGTCCATATTCCTAAACTGAAATTGAATATTCCACCATTTGAGGGTAGATATGTTCCTGATATATATCTTACTTGGGAGTTAGAAACTGAACAACGATTTACATGTTTACAATATCCTGAGGAGAGACGAGTTGCTTCTGCTGTTTGTGCTTTCACTAGTATTGCATGTGTATGGTGGTCTGAACATTGTAGATTATATCCTATTCCAACTACTTGGGCTGCTTTGAAAACTGCTATGCGTACGCGTTGGGTTCCACCATATTATCAACGTGAATTGCTTCAAAAATTGCAGCGTTTAAGACAAGGAAAAAATTCTGTAGAAGAATATTATCAGGAATTACAAACTGGCATGATTAGATGTGGTATTGTTGAGGAGAATGAAGCTATGCTTGCACGTTTTCTGGGTGGATTAAATAGAGAGATTCAGACCATTCTAGACTATAAGGAGTATACTAATATCACTCGTTTATTCCATCTTGCTTGTAAAGCTGAACGTGAAGTGCAGGATCGACAAGCATTGGGGCGAACTAACTTTTCTGCAGGCCGACCTTCATCATGGACACCATGTGCATCTTCTACTTCAACTGCACCAGCACCTCCATCCGGTGCCACCTCCAGCCGTGATACAAGAAAACATGCACAACCACCATTATCTGCCAAGAGCGCACCTGCGGGGCCTGCACAGCGTTCTTCTTCTTCCATGGCATCAACAGGGCACACAAGTGATATTATTTGTCGTCGTTGTAAGGGAGGAGGTCATTATGCGAGAGAATGCAAATCTCCGCGTGTGATGATTGCTACCGCGGATGGTGGATATGAGTCCGCTAGTGACTATGATGAGGAGACTTTGGCTCTTATTACACGTGAAGAACATGGTGGAGATGATTCTGATCATGAGACGCAATACATGGCTCCTGAAGACGCTGACAGGTATGAATGTTTAGTTGCTCAACGTGTTTTGAGTGTGCAGGTCACACAAGCTGAGCAAAATCAGAGGCACAATTTGTTCCATACCAAGGGAGATGTGAAGGAACGTTCTGTGCGCGTCATCATAGACGGAGGGAGCTGCAACAACTTGGCTAGCATGGAGATGGTGGAGAAGCTTTCTCTCACCACAAGACCACATCCACATCCTTACTACATCCAATGGTTCAACAACAGCGGCAAGGTTAAGGTAACACGTACTGTTCGTGTGCATTTTAGTATCTCTACATATGCTGATTATGTTGATTGTGATGTGGTACCTATGCAAGCATGTTCCTTATTACTTGGTAGACCATGGCAATTTGATAAAAATTTTGTACACCATGGTAGAAACAATCACTATACTCTTGTTCATAAGGATAAAAATATTACTTTGCTTCCTATGACTCCTGATTCCATTTTGAAAGATGATATTAATAGAGCTAATAAAGCACAACAGGAGAAGAATAAGAGTGAAAATCAGATTGTGGCAAAAGAATCAGATTGTCCCTTTAAGGTGTTAGAGAAAATAAATGATAATGCATATAAACTTGAGCTGCCTGCAGATTTTGGGGTTAGTCCCACTTTTAACATTGCAGATTTGAAGCCTTATTTGGGTGAGGAAGATGAACTTCCGTCGAGGACGACTTCATTTCAAGAAGGGGAGGATGATGAGGACATCAATACAATTGTTACACCCACAGCCCCTGCTGCTATACATACTGGACCAATTACTAGAGCTCGTGCACGCCAACTAAATTACCAGGTACTTTCGTTTCTTGGTAATGATTCTAATGTTCATGAGAATATGATGCTGCCTAAATTGGATACATTTGTTTTGCTTACAAATGAAGGGCCTAGCTTGGAGAAGGATGAACATTGGAGCAAGAACAAGCATGGAGATGATGGCATACGCAAGGGAAACAAGAACGGAGTTACAAGTGATGATTTCAGGACATTGAAGCCACCATAATGGGTGCATGAAGCCTTGGACGAAATATACAAGATGCCACTTCATTAATTTCGTCCCGAGGCTATTTTAGGTGCTGCGTCACCTTATTATTGGGCCAGGCCCATGTAATTTCGAAATACATAAGTATAGGCTATTTTTAGAGTCCGTATGTGTGGGGAAACAAGAGATAGGGTTGATTTCGGACCCCTCCACCAAGGGCCACGAAATTCCCCCCTCTTCCTCCATATATACAGCCCTTAGGGCATCGTTTAGACTTTGGGTTTTGTTTAGATTAAAAGTTCGCCATAGCTGCAACTTCGCGTACTTCGTTTGTGTTCAACGACCAGACAAAGGCGTCACAGAACCCCACCTTGATCAATAAAGCTTTCATCTTATATTCGCAATATCCAGATTGCAATCTTAGTTTCTTGCTTGTTCTTCGTTTGCTCGCAGGAAACAGACCCTCGTGGTCAGGTTGATCGTGCTCCGGCGTGGTCAATAACCTCTCGGAGTTGGTTTAGCGATTGCTAAGGCGCGACGTCCTCGCACGTTCGTAGTCGGATCGTCAAAGTCGACTTCCACCAAAGCGAAATCCACCATCTCATCGAAAGACGGGACACCTCCGCCTCTATCAGACGGGACACCTCCGCCTCTATCATACTTGGGAGTTAGAAACTGAACAACGATTTACATGTTTACAATATCCTAAGGAGAGACGAGTTGCTGCTGCTGTTTGTGCTTTCACTAGTTTTGCATGTGTATGGTGGTCTGAACATTGTAGATTATATCCTATTCCAACTACTTGGGCTGCTTTGAAAACTGCTATGCGTACGCGTTGGGTTCCACCATATTATCAACGTGAATTGCTTCAAAAATTGCAGCGTTTAAGACAAGGAAAAAATTCTGTAGAAGAATATTATCAGGAATTACAAACTGGCATGATTAGATGTGGTATTGTTGAGGAGAATGAAGCTATGCTTGCACGTTTTCTGGGTGGATTAAATAGAGAGATTCAGACCATTCTAGACTATAAGGAGTATACTAATATCACTCGTTTATTCCATCTTGCTTGTAAAGCTGAACGTGAAGTGCAGGATCGACCAGCATTGGGGCGAACTAACTTTTCTGCAGGCCGACCTTCATCATGGACACCACGTGCATCTTCTACTTCAACTGCACCAGCACCTCCATCAGGTGCCACCTCCAGCCGTGATACAAGAAAACAGGCACAACTACCATTATCTGCCAAGAGCGCACCTGCGGGGCCTACACAGCATTCTTCTTCTTCCATAGCATCAACAGGGCACACAAGTGATATTATTTGTCGTCGTTGTAAGGGAGGAGGTCATTATGCGAGAGAATGCAAATCTCCGTGTGTGATGATTGCTACTGCGGATGGTGGATATGAGTCCGCTAGTGACTATGATGAGGAGACTTTGGCTCTTATTACACGTGAAGAACATGGTGGAGATGATTCTGATAATGAGACGCAATACATGGCTCCTGAAGACGCTGACAGGTATGAATGTTTAGTTGCTCAACGTGTTTTGAGTGTGCAGATCACACAAGCTGAGCAAAATCAGAGGCACAATTTGTTCCATACCAAGGGAGTTGTGAAGGAACGTTCTGTGCGCGTCATCATAGACGGAGGGAGCTGCAACAATTTGGCTAGCATGGAGATGGTGGAGAAGCTTTCTCTCACCACAAGACCACATCCACATCCTTACTACATCCAATGGTTCAACAACAGCGGCAAGGTTAAGGTAACACGTACTGTTCGTGTGCATTTTAGTATATCTACATATGCTGATTATGTTGATTGTGATGTGGTACCTATGCAAGCATGTTCCTTATTACTTGGTAGACCATGGCAATTTGATAAAAATTCTGTACACCATGGTAGAAACAATCACTATACTCTTGTTCATAAGGATAAAAATATTACTTTGCTTCCTATGACTCCTGATTCCATTTTGAAAGATGATATTAATAGAGCTAATAAAGCAAAACAGGAGA
>NC_041393.1:309061024-309096532 GCF_002162155.2 Triticum dicoccoides | reverse complement strand
AGGAGGCGCATGGAGGAGGATTAATGGGACACTTTGGCGTGAAGAAGACGGAGGACGTACTTGCTACACATTTCTTTTGGCCAAAGTTGAGACGGGATGTTGAGCGTTTTATTGCTCGCTGCACTACATGTCAAAAAGCTAAGTCACGACTCAATCCTCATGGTTTATATATGCCTTTGCCTGTACCTAGTGTTCCTTGGGAGGATATATCTATGGACTTTGTTTTAGGTTTACCTCGAACAAAGAAGGGGAGGGATAGCATATTTGTTGTCGTGGATAGATTCTCGAAAATGGCACACTTTATACCATGTCATAAAAGCGATGATGCTGTTAATATTGCTGATTTGTTCTTTCGTGAAATTATTCGCTTGCATGGTGTGCCAAATACTATTGTTTCAGATCGTGATACTAAATTTCTTAGCCACTTTTGGAGATGTTTATGGGCTAAGTTGGGGACTAAACTGCTTTTTAGTACTACTTGTCACCCCCAAACTGATGGCCAAACTGAAGTAGTCAATAGAACATTGTCTACTATGGTTAGGGTTGTTTTGAAGATAATAAGAAAATGTGGGAGGAATGCTTGCCTCATATTGAATTTGCTTATAATCGTTCATTGCATTCTACTACTAAGATGTGCCCTTTTGAAGTTGTGTATGGTTTCCTACCTCGTGCACCTATTGATTTGTTGCCTCTTCATTCTTCGGAGAAGGTTAATTTCGATGCTAAACAACGTGTTGAATTGATGAGGACATGACTACCTTGGATATGACCAAAAATATTGCATATATGCATATTTGTCAGGTGATTTCTTGATAGAGGCAAAGGTGTCCCGTCTTTCGATGAGATGGTGGATTTCGCTTTGGTGGAAGTCGACTTTGACGATCCGACTACGAACGTGCGAGGACGTCGCGCCTTAGCAATCGCTAAACCAACTCCGAGAAGTTATTGACCACGCCGGAGCACGATCAACCTGACCACGAGGGTCTGTTTCCTGCGAGCAAACGAAGAACAAGCAAGAAACTGAGATTGCAATCTGGATATTGCGAATATAAGATGAAAGCTTTATTGATCAAGGTGGGGTTCTGTGACGCCTTTGTCTGGTCGTTGAACACAAACGAAGTACGCGAAGTTGCAGCTATGGCGAACTTTTAATCTAAACAAAACCCAAAGTCTAAACGATGCCCTAAGGGCTGTATATATGGAGGAAGAGGGGGGAATTTCGTGGCCCTTGGTGGAGGAGTCCGAAATCAACCCTATCTCTTGTTTCCCCACACATACGGACTCTAAAAATAGCCTATACTTATGTATTTCGAAATTACATGGGCCTGGCCCAATTATAAGGTGACGCAGCACCTAAAATAGCCTCGGGACGAAATTTATGAAGTGGCATCTTGTATATTTCGTCCAAGGCTTCATGCACCCATTATGGTGGCTTCAAAGTCCTGAAATCATCACTTGTAACTCCGTTCTTGTTCCCCTTGCGCATGCCATCATCTCCATGCTTGTTCTTGCTCCAATGTTCATCCTTCTCCAAGCTAGGCCCTTCATTTGTAAGCAAAACAAATGTATCCAATTTAGGCAGCATCATATTCTCATGAACATTAGAATCATTACCAAGAAACGAAAGTACCTGGTAATTTAGTTGGCGTGCAGGAGCTCTAGTAATTGGTCCAGTATGTATAGCAGCAGGGGCTGTGGGTGTAACAATTGTATTGATGTCCTCATCAACGTTTGTTTGGTAACCTTGGGAAGTGCACCTTTTGCACCGACCGAGTATCTTTTCTTGGCTATGTTGTTACTCCACAGGGAATTGAAGTTGATAAAGCCAAGATTGAAGCTATTGAGAGTTGGCCGCAGCCCAAAACGGTCACACAAGTGAGGAGTTTTCTTGGCCTCGCTGGATTCTATAGGCGTTTTGTGAGAGATTTCAGCACCATTGCTGCACCTCTCAATGAGCTTACAAAGAAAGATGTGCCTTTTCTTTGGGGTACCGCACAGGAAGAAGCCTTCACGGTATTGAAAGATAAGTTGACACATGCTCCTTTACTCCAACTTCCTGATTTTAATAA
Organism: Triticum dicoccoides; assembly: GCF_002162155.2. NCBI lineage: Eukaryota > Viridiplantae > Streptophyta > Magnoliopsida > Poales > Poaceae > Triticum > Triticum dicoccoides. The sequence continues at coordinate 309,094,463 of NC_041393.1, read as the reverse complement.
GACTTTTGAGCTTGAATGTGATGCTAGTGGAATTGGATTAGGAGGTGTGTTATTACAAGATGGCAAACCCGTTGCATACTTTTCTGAAAAATTGAGTGGGCCTAGTCTGAATTATTCTACTTATGATAAAGAATTATATGCTCTTGTTCGGACTTTCGAAACATGGCAACATTATTTATGGCCCAAAGAATTTGTTATACATTCTGATCATGAATCTTTGAAACATATTAAAAGTCAAGCTAAACTGAATCGTAGACATGCTAAATGGGTTGAATTCATTGAGACTTTCCCTTATGTCATTAAACACAAGAAGGGAAAAGAAAATGTTATTGCTGATGCATTGTCTCGTCGCTATACTATGCTTTCACAACTTGACTTCAAAATATTTGGTTTGGAGACCATCAAAGATCAATATGTGCATGATGCTGATTTTAAAGATGTAATGCAGAATTGTAAAGATGGAAGAATGTGGAACAAGTTTGTTGTTAACGATGGATTTGTGTTTCGTGCTAACAAGCTATGCATTCCAGCTAGCTCCGTTCGTCTTTTGTTGTTGTAGGAGGCGCATGGAGGAGGATTAATGGGACACTTTGGCGTGAAGAAGACGGAGGACGTACTTGCTACACATTTCTTTTGGCCAAAGTTGAGACGGGATGTTGAGCGTTTTATTGCTCGCTGCACTACATGTCAAAAAGCTAAGTCACGACTCAATCCTCATGGTTTATATATGCCTTTGCCTGTACCTAGTGTTCCTTGGGAGGATATATCTATGGACTTTGTTTTAGGTTTACCTCGAACAAAGAAGGGGAGGGATAGCATATTTGTTGTCGTGGATAGATTCTCGAAAATGGCACACTTTATACCATGTCATAAAAGTGATGATGCTGTTAATGTTGCTGATTTGTTCTTTCGTGAAATTATTCGCTTGCATGGTGTGCCAAATACTATTGTTTCAGATCGTGATACTAAATTTCTTAGCCACTTTTGGAGATGTTTATGGGCTAAGTTGGGGACTAAACTGCTTTTTAGTACTACTTGTCACCCCCAAACTGATGGCCAAACTGAAGTAGTCAATAGAACATTGTCTACTATGCTTAGGGCTGTTTTGGAGAGTAATAAGAAAATGTGGGAGGAATGCTTGCCTCATATTGAATTTGCTTATAATCGTTCATTGCATTCTACTACTAAGATGTGCCCTTTTGAAGTTGTGTATGGTTTCCTACCTCGTGCACCTATTGATTTGTTGCCTCTTCCATCTTCGGAGAAGGTTAATTTTGATGCTAAACAACGTGCTGAATTGATTTTAAAAATGCATGAGTTAACTAAGGAAAACATTGAGCGTATGAATGCTAAATATAAACTTGCTGGAGATAAGGGTAGAAAACATGTTGTGTTTGCACCTGGAGATCTTGTTTGGTTACATTTGCGTAAGGATAGATTTCCTGATTTGCGCAAATCAAAGCTAATGCCACGTGCTGATGGTCCCTTTAAGGTGTTAGAGAAAATAAATGATAATGCATATAAACTTGAGCTGTCTGCAGATTTTGGGGTTAGTCCCACTTTTAACATTGCAGATTTGAAGCCTGATTTGGGTGAGGAAGATGAACTTCCGTCGAGGACGACTTCATTTCAAGAAGGGGAGGATGATGAGGACATCAATACAATTGTTACACCCACAGCCCCTGCTGCTATACATACTGGACCAATTACTAGAGCTCGTGCACGCCAACTAAATTACCAGGTACTTTCGTTTCTTGGTAATGATTCTAATGTTCATGAGAATATGATGCTGCCTAAATTGGATACATTTGTTTTGCTTACAAATGAAGGGCCTAGCTTGGAGAAGGATGAACATTGGAGCAAGAACAAGCATGGAGATGATGGCATGCGCAAGGGGAACAAGAACGGGGTTACAAGTGATGATTTCAGGACTTTGAAGCCACCATAATGGGTGCATGAAGCCTTGGACGAAATATACAAGATGCCACTTCATAAATTTCGTCCCGAGGCTATTTTAGGTGCTGCGTCACCTTATTATTGGGCCAGGCCCATGTAATTTCGAAATACATAAGTATAGGCTATTTTTAGAGTCCGTATGTGTGGGGAAACAAGAGATAGGGTTGATTTCGGACCCCTCCACCAAGGGCCACGAAATTCCCCCCCTCTTCCTCCATATATACAGCCCTTAGGGCATCGTTTAGACTTTAGGTTTTGTTTAGATTAAAAGTTCGCCATAGCTGCAACTTCGCGTACTTCGTTTGTGTTCAACGACCAGACAAAGGCGTCACAGAACCCCACCTTGATCAATAAAGCTTTCATCTTATATTCGCAATATCCAGATTGCAATCTCAATTTCTTGCTTGTTCTTCGTTTGCTCGCAGGAAACAGACCCTCGTGGTCAGGTTGATCGTGCTCCGGCGTGGTCAATAACCTCTCGGAGTTGGTTTAGCGATTGCTAAGGCGCGACGTCCTCGCACGTTCGTAGTCGGATCGTCAAAGTCGACTTCCACCAAAGCGAAATCCACCATCTCATCGAAAGACGAGACACCTTTGCCTCTATCACACGGTATGGAGCTTTGTTTGGAAGTGGCGCTCCGGGGATGAGGTTGATTCGATGCTCAATGCCTCGTAGTGGAGGTAGACCCGGAGGTAGCTCATCGGGGAAAATATCTTGGAATTCCTGCAAAAGAGATTGAAACACTAAAGGTAGGTCATGAGAGGTGTTAGTTGTTGGCTCTCCATCTTTTCACACAAGGACGAAGTGCATCACACTCGATGGGTTCTCACACACTTCTCTTATCTCACTTTTGCTGGCAAAAAGGATGAGGTTTTTCTCTCTAGGCGAAGAGGCGCTCAAATTTGGCTTGTGGCTCTCACTCACTTTTGGGTGTGTCACTTTTTCACTCGTCTTTCCATGATTGGTGGCTTGCTTGTCGGCTATCACTTGACTAGGAGACATAGGTCGTAACACATATTCCTTCCCTTTCATTTTGAAGCTATAATGATTGGTATGCCCATTGTGGATGACACCACGGTCGAATTGCCATGGTCGACCAAGAAGGAGGTGGAAAACGGTCATTGGGACCACATCACACTCCAAAGTGTCTTCATAAGCACCAATTTTGAAAGAGACTTGGACCGTATGCTCGACTCGTATAGTGTCGGAGTCACTTAGCCATATCAGGGTGCGGGTGCTTCCTCTTGACCAATTGAAGCTTGGAACATAATTCTTCACTTGCCAAGTTGTGACAACTACCTCCATCGATGATGACCTTTACGGACCTTCCATTGATGCTGGCCTTAGTGTGGAAGATGTGGCATCGTTGGTCTTCTTCTTGTTGATGTTGAAGTGTCAAGACTTTGGAGACAACGAGAGCGGGGCTCGAATCCTCATCACAAAAGACTTGATCATCTTCATCATCGTTCACGCGCCGGTGCATGGCCACTTGCTCAAGGGCTTCCATCTCCTCTTCACTCATTGAGTCATATGCGCCGTCGTTGTTGAGGATCATGGTGTGCTTGTTCGTTCATTGGTAGGACTTGTGGCCTCGGCCGTCGCAAGTGAAACACTTGAAGGAGCTTGTTTTGACGGTCTCATCGGTTGGAGTAGATGATGAAGCACGCGGCTTGAAGTTGCTTGTCGTAGGAGGAAGACGGCTTGAACTTGCCAAAGTTTTCTTGTAATTTGACTTGTCATCGTTGCTTGAAGAAGGTTTGGTTGATGTAGATGTTGAAGGAGTCGTTGAAGCTTGGGTGTTGGAGAAACCGTAGGTCTTGGATGAGTACTTGGCGTACTTGAAGTCATCTTGCACTTGACGTTCCGCCTTGGTTGCTTGATGTATGAGCTCAATGAGGTTGGAATAGGGTTGAAAGTCGGCAATCTTCTTGATGGGATGATTGAGTCCATTCAAGAAACGTGCCATTGTTTGCTCATCATCTTCCGTGACATTGGCTCGAATCATGGCTATCTCCATTTCCTTGTAGTAATCTTCAACACTCTTTTTTCCTTGCTTGAGGAGTTGTAGCTTCTTGAAGAGATCGCGGTTGTAGTATGTTGGCACAAAACGTGCTCGCATGACATCCTTCATTTGAGCCCAAGTGTTGATTGGTGGTTCACCTCTTGTTTGGTGGCGTTCAAGTACTTGTTCCCACCATATGAGCACATAATCTTGGAACTCAAGTGATGCCATAGCGATCTTCTTCTCTTCCTCATAGTTGTGCAAGCGGAAAATTTTGTCGACTTTCAATGCCCATGAGAGGTACTCTTCTGGATCATTGCTTCCATTGAACTTGGGCATTGTGAACTTGAGCTTTCCATAGCGTTGTTCTTCATTGTGTTGTTCGCGATGGTGATGATGACGTCCTTGACATGGAGGATAGTCATCCTCATGTTGCTCTTGGCGCGGGGGAAGTCCATGATCAACTTGCTCTTGTTGAACTTGAGGTTGAGGTGGAGCTTGACGAGCTTGTGGAGGACCTTGTGTAGCTTGACATTGCACACGCATTTGGTAGTTCCTCTCTTGGATTTCTTCTCGAAGGGCTTCCTCTTGATTGCGCCGCTCGTGATTGCGGTTGGCAATGGATCGGCTCGAATCTCGAAGGGCACGTTGCGTCTCAAGAGCTTGCGCTTCACGTTGTTGTTGTTGAAGACGTTGAGCTTCTGCGTCTTGTTCCTCTGGGTGTAAACGTGCTCGTTCTTCCTCTTGGCGCCTTAGTCGTTGCCTTTCTTGAGCTTGAGCAAAAACGACTTGGTTTGATTGAGGACGAGGGATTTGCTCGTCGACTTGTTCTTGTGAATGCTTGTCATGTAGCAGGTTGCGATATGCATGCCGGTCTTGACGTGCAACTCGACGAAGAGTGTTTGATGACGGTGTACTTGTGTCGGAGAAGGTGTCATCAGAGTGTTGACTTGAGCGGCTCCGTCTTGAGGATGAAGAAGTGGAAGGACGCCGGTTCCTCAACAAGGTGCGGATCTCATCCATTCTTGCATCATTCTCTTGCTTTTGAGCGTCGAATTTGTTGTCGAAGTAGTCCCTCATTGCTTGTTGTTCTTGGTGCAATGCCTTTTGAGCTCCAAATAGGTGGTTCTTGGTGACGAATGATGACATGTCCTTGACGTTCTCGATGAGAGGTGGAGTGGTATAAGAACTGGGCCTATCAATCATTTCAATAAAATGTAAGTGGTAGAAGGAAAAGAACATGTACCAAATGTACCTTGACCGAAGTTGAAGGTGAATCAAGTTCACTCAAATGCGGACAATGAAATAGCACTATTGGTACCAATTCTTGTCGGTTCTCACACCTACACACGTAAAAGCTGATGGTGGAGCTTGGTTAGGATGGTGGCACAAAATTTGATGCAATAGTAAGTGAGCTTCAATAATGTTGGAAAGGATTCACAAATTTGCAAATGCAACAAGTAGACCAAGCAAGTATGGGTACACGGAAACACACACGAAAATAGATAAATGGGATTGTGCAATCCAAAATTGAGCCAAAATGTGGAAACCACGAAATGCTCTTGTTGCACAATACTAGAGAGACGCTAGCACGATTGCAAAATAGGCGGATACGCAAACTTGTGCACAACCTACTAGGCAAAAATACAACGATCTCTATCCCAAATATGCTATATGTATGATATTTTGGTGCAATGATCCAAGATGATCCAATATGACAATCTTAATGTTGTATGATGCTATGGTTCTTGCTTCTAAGCTCTTTGCTTATCTTTCCTCTTTGCTTAAAAGCTTGGGTGGCTCTTTTACTTTTGAGCTCTTTTCTCATGCAAAACTCACGAACCAAGGTAGCTATTGTGTATGCTATGACAACTTTGTGACACACAAGTTGATCTCAAGATATGCACCACTATGTTATGATATGTATGCTATGTTGTATGATCACTAATGTGCACAAGTCACGTTGCCTGCAATACTCAATAGCTAGTCTCGATGGGTAAGCTACGCAAAAGTAGGGACAATGTGGGTATCAATGCAATTGTAAGATATGACCAAGATGTCGTCGAAGTTACCGTCCTTGCGATGATGAGACCCTCGAGAAGTTGAGCCGTGGTGTTGATGAAGTCGAACCGTACCTAGATAGCCGAAGCACAAAAGGATATTTGAGCCACAACTCAAATTCTCAAGTACCAAAATGTGTCAGAATCGTCATAGGAGGTATCGTGGAAGATGTAGGTGTATGTTGGTTTGGAAAATGTGGTGGAATGTGGGGGTTATGGTGGTGGCCGCACATACAAAATTCAGTTTCGTCAGGGTTTCACGGACGTCTGGTCTTTTACGGTCGTCTGGTCGTCGTCGGGCGTCCGACCTTTTCCGGTCATCCGGAGCCTGGGCGAAAATCGGGCTCGTGATGAACTGCGAGATTTCGGGGAAGAAGGAGATGGTGAGGTCGAAATCGAGTGATTTGGTGGATGGAAAAAGGTGGGGAGGGTGGGTAAAGCTAGATCCACACGCAGCAACACAAATCCATGGACCAAATCCAACAAAATCTCAACTCACGAACAAATTACAAAAAAAATTGGGGCTATTTTTGTGGGGAATTTTCGGAATTAGAACGAAAACAACAAAATCAAGCCAGAAAACACGGGGGAGGGGCTCCAAAAACGTGACCAACGTGGCTCATGATACCAAGATGATGTAGGGTGGAACCCTAGATGGACGATCTTTCACGTTTGGAGGGGATCCTACGGGGAATCACGAAGAACACACGGAAGCACAAAGGGGAAACACGGGGAAAATGAGAGGGAGAATCACTAAACCGACATAGAATAAATCACACGAGTGCTAGATCACCGACAACATAGAGTGACATAAGATCCACAATCAACCAAGGTAAGGATACAAAGGAACAATTCTTCTCCGTACGGAGGTCTTGATGGTCTTCCCTAGAAAGGGGTCTTGAATCCGCTTGGGGGATCTTCTCCGAAGAGGTCCTGAGCTCCGAGGAGAAGTAGCCAAGTGGATGAGCAAGGCTCTCACACAAAATATGAGCTAAACCTATGCTACCCATACCAGGAGGTGGGGGCATCCTATTTGTAGTCTTAGTGCAAATGGAAGTCAAAGCGAAGGGGTACAAGGGCTCCAGCCCGCAGGCGCGGTCACTCAGGTGTCGGTCGTCCGGAAGGCGTCGAACATCCGGAGGCTCGGGGCGGTCCGGACGTCCGGTCGGGCTCGGGCGTCCGTCGAATCAGCTCTGTCGTGGGCGCGTCGGACGTCCGGAGGGGGTCGGTCGTCCGGAGCTTGGTGATGGTCCGAATGTCCGGAAGTCGTCGGTCGTCCGTAGATTCGGTTTCGGCGTGCATCGATTGGACGTCCGGTGGTCTCGGTCGTCCGTAGATTCGGTTCGGGTGCCCAGCTGTCGGACGTCCGGAGGGCGTCGGACGTCCGTGGCCTGGGAGTCGTCGGACGTCCGGGCTTGGTCGGACATCCGATGCCTGTAGCTTCAGCAACATCTCTTCTTCTTCTTCAACATGCTTGGGGTCCTCGCCGTCTTGGCTCTTGCAAGTAGTTGATCCTTGGCTCACCTCCATGTACCTGATTACACATAGAGTCTCCCAATGAGGTAGTAGCCATTGTTGGGGAACGTAGCAGAAATTCAAAATTTTCCGACGTGTCACCAAGATCTATCTATGGAGAAACCAGCAACGAGTGGAAGGAGAGTGCATCTACATACCCTTGTAGATCGCAAAGCGGAAGCGTTCAAGAGAACGGGGTTGAAGGAGTCATACTCGTCGTGATCCAAATCACCGGAGATCCTAGTGCCGAACGGACGGCACCTCCGCGTTCAACACACGTACAACTCTGTGACGTCTCCCATGCCTTGATCCAGCAAGGAGAGAGGGAGAGGTTGAGGAAGACTCCGTCCAGCAGCAACACAACAGCGTGGTGGTGATGGAGGAGTGTGGCAATCCTGGAGGGTTTCGCCAAGCACCGCGGGAGAGGAGAAGGGAGAGAGGTAGGGCTGCGCCAGGGAGAGGTGAAACTCCTGTGTTGGCAGCCCTCAAGACCTCAACTATATATAGGGGAGAGGGAGGGTGTGCGCCCCCTCTAGGGTTTCCACCCAAGGGGTGCAGCTGCCCCCAATCCCATCTAGGGTGGCGGCCAAGGGGGAAAGAGGGGAAACTTGCCCCCAAGTTAGGTGGGTGCGCCCCCTCCCCCAACCCTAGGCGCCTTGGGCCCTTGTGGGGGGGTGCACCAGCCCACCTGGGGCTGGTCCCCTCCCACACTTGGCCCATGCAGCCCTCCGGGGATGGTGGCCCCACTTGGTGGACCCCCGGGACCCTCCCGGTGGTCCCGGTACGTTACCGATAAAACCCGAAACTTTTCCGGTGACCAAAACAGGACTTCCCATATATAAATCTTTACCTCCGGACCATTCCGGAACTCCTCGTGACGTCTGGGATCTCATCCGGGACTCCGAACAACATTTGGTAACCACATACAAACTTCCTTTATAACCCTAGCGTCATCGAACCTTAAGTGTGTAGACCCTACGGGTTCGGGAATCATGCACACATGACCGAGACGTTCTCCGGTCAATAACCAACAGCGGGATCCGGATACCCATGTTGGCTCCCACATGTTCCACGATGATCTCATCGGATGAACCACGATGTCAAGGACTCAATTGATCCCGTATACAATTCCCTTTGTCTAGCGGTATTGTACTTGTCCGAGATTCGATCGTCGGTATACCGATACCTTGTTCAATCTTGTTACCGGCAATTCTCTTTACTCGTTCCGTAACACATCATCCCATGATCAACCCCTTGATCACATTGTGCACATTATGATGATGTCTTGCCGAGTGGGCCCAGAGATACCTCTCCGTTTACACGGAGTGACAAATCCCAGTCTCGATTCGTGCCAACCCAACAGACACTTTCAGAGATACCTGTAGTGCACCTTTATAGCCACCCAATTACGTTGTGATGTTTGGTACAACCAAAGGATTCCTACGGTATCCGGGAGTTGCACAATCTCATGGTCTAAGGAAATGATACTTGACATTAGAAAAGCTTTAGCATACGAACTACGATCTTTGTGCTAGGCTTAGGATTGGGTCTTGTCCATCACATCATTCTCCTAATGATGTGATCCCGTTATCAACGACATCCAATGTCCATGGTCAGGAAACCGTAACCATCTATTGATCAACGAGCTAGTCAACTAGAAGCTTACTAGGGACATGGTGTTGTCTATGTATCCACACATGTATCTGAGTTTCCTTTCAATACAATTATAGCATGGACAATAAATGATTATCATGAACAAGGAAATATAATAATAACTAATTTATCATTGCCTCTAGGGCATATTTCCAACAGTATCCCACTTGCACTAGAGTCAATAATCTAGTTCACATCGCCATGTGATTAACACTGATAGGTCACATCACCATGTGACCAACATCCAAAGAGTTTACTAGTGTCTTAAACTAGTTCACATCACCATGTGATTAAGTCTCAATGAGTTCTTGGGTTTGATCATGTTTTGCTTGTGAGAGAGGTTTTAGTCAACGGGTCTGTAACATTCAGATCTGTATGTACTTCGCAAATCTCTAGGTCATATTGTGAATGCTCCTTCCATGCTCCACTTGGAGCTATTCCAAATGGTTGCTCCACTATACGTATCCGGTTTGCTACCCAGAGTCATTCAGATAGGTGTTAAAGCTTGCATCATCGTAACCCTTTACACCAAACTCTTTATCACCTCCATAATCGAGAAACAAATCCTTATTCCTCTAAGGATAATTTTGACCGCTATCTGGTGATCCACTCCTTGATCACCTTTGTACCCTCTTGCCAGACATGTGGCAAGGCACCCATATGTGCGGTACTTAGCATAGCATACTATAGAGCCTACGTCTGAAGCATAGGGGATGGCCTTCGTCCTTTGTCTCTCTTCTGCCGTGGTCGAGCTTTAACTCTTAACTTCATACCTTACAACTCAGGCAAGAACTCTTTCTTTGACTGATCCATCTTGAACACCTTCAAGATCATGTCAAGGTATGTGCTCATTTGAAAGTATTATTAAGCATTTTGATCTATCTTATAGATCTTGATGCTCAATGTTCAAGTAGCCTAATCCAGGTTTTCCATTGAAAAACACTTTTCAAATAACCATATATGCTTTCTAGAAATTCTACATCATTTCTGATCAACAATATGTCAACAACATATACTCATCAGAAATTCCATAGTGCTCCCACTCACTTCTTTGGAAATACAAGTTTCTCACAAACTTTGTATAAACCCAAAATATTTGATCATCTCATCAAAGCATACATTCCAACTCCGAGATGCTTACTCCAGTCCTTAGAAGGATTGCTGGAGCTTTGCATATTTGTTAGCGTCTTTCAGGATTGTCAAAGACCTTCTGGTTGTATCACATACAACCTTTCCTCAAGAAAACTGTCAAGGAAACAATGTTTTGACATCCTATATGCAAGATTTCATAAATAATGCAGTAACTGCTAATCCAATTCCAACAGACTCTTAGCATCGCTACGAGTGAGAAAGCCTCACCGTAGTCAACTCCTTGAACTTGTCGGAAAACATCTTAATGACAAGTCGGGATTTCTTAATGGTGATTCTTACCATCATTGTTTGTCTTCCTTTTAAAATCCATCTGTACCCAATGGCCTTACGACCATCAAGTATTTCTTCCAAAGTCATGGATCCTTTTTCGGATTTTATGGCCTCGAGCCATTCGTCGGAATCTGGGCCCACCATCACTTCTCCATAGCTCGTAGGTTCATTGTTGTCTAGCAACATGACCTCTAAGACAGGATTGCGTACCACTCTAAAGTAGTACGCATCATTGTTACCCTACGAGGTACGGTAGTGACTTGATCCGAAACTTCATGATCACTATCATAAGCTTCTACTTCAATTGGTGTAGGCGCCACGGGAACAACTTCATGTGCCCTGCTACACACTAGTTGAAGTGACGGTTCAATAACCTCATCAAGTCTCCACCATCCTCCCACTCAATTCTTTCGAGAGAAATTTTTCCTCGAGGAAGGACCCGTTTCTAGAAACAATTACGTTTGCTTCCGGATATGAGATAGGAGGTATACCCAACCATTTTGGGTATCCTATGAAGATGTATTTACCCGTTTTGGGTTCGAGCTTATCACGATGAAACTTTTTCATATAAGCGTCGTAGCCCCAAACTTTTAAGAAACGACAACTTAGGTTTCTCCAAACCACAGTTCAAACGGTGTCATCTCAACGGAATTACGTGGTGCCCTATTAAAGTGAGTGTGGTTGTCTCTAATGCCTAACCCATGAACGATAGTGGTAATTCGATAAGAGACATCATGGTACGCACCATATCCAATAGGGTGCAACTATGATGTTCAGACACACCATCACACTATGGTGTTCCAGGCGGTATTAATTGTGAAACAATTTCCACAATGTCTTAATTGTGTGCCAAAGCTCGTAACTCAGATACTCATCTCTATGATCATATCATAGACATTTTATCCTCTTGTCACAATGACCTTCAACTTCACTCTGAAATTACTTGAACCATTCAATAATTCAGACTTGTGTTTCAACAAGTAAATATACAGTATCTACTTAAATCATCTGTGAAGTAAAACATAACGATATTCACTGCATGCCTCAGCACTCATTGGACTGCACACATCAAAGTGTGTTACTTCCAACAAGTTGCTATCTTGTTCCATCTTACTGAAAACGAGGCTTTTCAGTCATCTTGCCTATGTGGTATGATTTGCATATCTCAAGTGATTCAAAATCAAATGAGTCCAAACGATCCATCTGCATGGAGTTTCTTCATGCGTATACACCAATAGACATGGTCTACATGTCTCAAACTTTTCAAAAACAAGTGAGTCCAAAGATCCATCAACATGGATGTCGGGGAAGCTGATCCACGAACACCTATGGGGCCGGCGGACCGGGCCCCTTTCGGTTCGGCGGGGGGCGGAGATCGCACGAAGAGCAGATCGAGGCGAAGCACACGAGCAGTTTACCCAGCTTCGGAGCTCTCCGGAGAGATAATACTCCTACTGCTGCTTGTCTGATTCTATTCTCTTTATGCTCGAGGGTGAGCTAAGTATTTTTCTGGCTTCCGAATGAGCCGAACCTCCTCTACGTTGCGCGTGGGCCTCCTTTTATACGCTAAAGGGGTCACCGACAGGTGGCAACATAGACAAGGGTACAAATGTAAAAAGAGAGGTGGTTGGTACAGTTACTTGTACAGTGTATCCTACCTAACCCTGATGGCAGGGGACAAAGGCATTAAATGCCCGTCTGTGTCGCCCAAACAGTGCAGAAAAAGGACCGTCAGGGGCGCCACCGCTCGCCATGATGGCAGTCTTGTCAGCTTCGCATGCCACCGCGCACCGCTGGCTGCACAGCCTCCCGCCACGCGCGCCTGGAAAGGCCCCCAGAGCGACACGTTGGTGGATGTGCTAGAGCGTGGGTACAGAGTGGCTGCCTGCCGCGGCAAGCGCCTTGCCATGGCTGTCGTCTTGTCGCGCCTGGAAGCTTGTCGCCCACCAGGCCTCGAGATGCCCTGGTCGGTCTTCCTGGCAAGCTCCTCTTGCCGGGGCCTTGTTGCCTTGCCGGGACGCGTGGCGCGTCGCGGCGAGTTCCTTAGGATGCCTTGGTTGGCCTTCCCGGCAAGCTCCTCTTGCCGGGGCCTCGTCTCCTTGGCTTGAATACTTTGTTCTTGAATGGCTCCAAAGGAACCACGGAGGACCTTGGCGGTCGCCCGGCAAGCCTTGCCGCGGGGCGCTGCAACTGCCCGTGCACAAGTTCGGGATACTAGGGTACCCTTATTCTAGTACACCGACAGGAGCCCCCGGGCCTGGGCCATACACGGTGCCGAGCACTGTTAGGCCAGGCCCAAAAGAGGGCACGGGCACACGCGGCCTGGGTTACGCCGTATCTGACTCCGTATCCACCGCGCCCTCCCTAACGGCACGCGTTGAATGTGGCGTCGTGGGAGAGATCGTGGGTGGCTTCTTTATTCGGAAGGGCGAAACGTCCGCCCCCTCCCTCTTTATAAGCAGGGGAAACAGGGGCAGTTCGCCCATCTCGCCGTTTGTTGCTCCAACTCCAGAAATCTATGCCGCAACGTCCGCCCCCTTCCTCTTTATAAGCAGAAAGAGAGCAGCGCTCTGCCTCCCATTGCCACCAGCATCACCAACGCCGCCGATCTCCCCCACCACCTCTGCCATGGCTCCAAAAGCCGACAAGGGGAAGGGCGTGAAGTCGGCCGAGGCGCAGCGGCTCGCGGCGCTGCGGAAGGAGCGAGCCCTCTTCCCCCCTCAGCTCGGTGCGCAGGAGCTGAGGGAGTACTACTACCTCTTCTGGTCGATGGAGACGCGAGCGCATCCGCGCACGAGGGTGCTCTTGGCCGCAGCTTCGGAACTGGCTCCAAGCGGGTACCCCTTCTTCGCGCTGTTCTTCTACTGCGGGCTCTGTCCGCCTTTTTCTGATTTCTTCTGCGACATTATGAACACCTACGGGTTCCGCCTTCTTGACTTCACCCCAACGCCGTTCTGACCATGGCAGTTTTCGCACATTTTTGCGAAAACTTTGTCGGAGTCCACCCAAATGTAGCCCTCTTCCGCCACTTCTTCATGCCCCGGGTCGAGAGAGGAGAGCCCCTTGCCGGAGGAATCGCTTGGATCTCGAGAACTGGCAAGAAGGAAGCGTATCTGGAGGGCGAGCTCCGCAGCAAATGGGAAGAGTGGAGGGCAGAATGGTGCTGGATCGTTGAGGAGAACCCGCAGCCTTTCACCGCCCTGCGCCAAACCCCAGTAGTGCGCGGCAATGATTGGAGCAATGTGGCCCCGGAGGACGACAGGTTGAAGATTGCCGTCACCCGGATCCTTCGCCTTAGGCTTGCTGGGCTTACTATAGGCGCAGTTGGCGCAGACTTCCTTCGCCGCCGCATCGCCCCCCTGCAGGAGAGGAGGAGACCCGCCTGGGAGTTCAAGAACTCGGCGGATATCATGAGGCTGCGCCCGGGCCTCAATTTCAATTTCATGGTCTTGGAATTGGACGCGATGCTTCTGGAGCTGTTCAAGAGCGACCCTCAGCACCCTTTTATGTTGTCGCGGAATGTCGTTCCGCTGTGCAACAATTCTTCACTTGACCGCATCCGTGCGATGATGCTGTTGTGCTATTCGCACGGAATCGCCCCAACTTGGCAAGAACCTGCGGATGACGTCGTGCGGGCGTTCTTCGACGACTTGGTAGAAGTGCCGGTCCGCGCCGATGAACAGAAGAGCCTCACCCGCGACACTACCGACGCGGAGCTGCAGCGCATCACCACTAGGACAGAAGAGGTTGCGGCAGCAGCTGCCGCGGGCGAGTTTGGGTTCACCGTGCAGGAGGCGGAGGCAGCAGAGGCGGCAAGCCTTGCCGAGCGCGAGGAGTTTGCCGGCGAGGAAGATCTTGCTGGCCCTGAAGCTGAGCCGAGCGAGCCCGGCGAGGAAGAGCCCGAGCCTTCAGACAGCTTGCCGCAGACAGAGCCCCCGGCCCTGCCAAGAAGGCATCTCCGCAGGGCCGGGGACGTAGCGGGGCGGCAAACGAGCCAACAGCCGCCAAGCCGGGCGACACGCTCTACCGCGGCAAGCAATGTTGCCGCGGGAGCGCGTCATGCTGCTGCGGCAACTGGAGCGGGATCCTCCCGGTCCACCGCCACCGCCCCTGCCAAGCGGGCGAGGGAGCCTACTCGCCGCACCGGAGGCGAGCCGGACTTCGATCTTTCCGCGCTCAGCTCCGACGACGAAGAAGAAGAGTAAGATCCCCTTGCTGTCCTCGTTGTTCTTCAATTATTGCTATCTTGTCTTGTATTTGACTTGCTTCGATCTGAACCCATTCCTTTTCAGGACGCTGGCCCAGAGAGCGGCAAAGAGAGCCAAGGCCTCGGTGATTGTCATCGAAGATGACCCCATCGTGTCAGCAGGTGGTGTGTCTGAGACCACCTTGACGGACCCGGCAGTTACTCCCCAAAGCAGCCCCCAGCGTAAGTACATGGTTTACTTCTCCCTGACAGGCGCTCATGATTGCTCTTTTCTTTGCTGATATCTTGACTGTTGGATTGTGTAGGAGCAGAACAGCCTCACCAGGAGGGCACGGAAGCCGCTCCCGAAGTGCCATCTACTTCGACTACACCGCCAAGGGAGGAGTCCCCGGCAAGGGAGCGCTCTCCGGCAAGGGAGAACTCCCCGGCAAGGGACAGTTCTCCGGCAAGGGACGGTACCAGTGATCCTCCGGCGGTTGAGACCGCGACCGCAGATCCTAATACAGGTAATCTTCTTGCCTGAAATCGTCCCTTGGGTTCTTCTTCTTCTGAATTTCCTTTCTTGGATTTTTGCTTGACTTTTCTTCCTTTTTATTTTTCGTTCTTCAGATCCATCTGCTGCGGAGCCAATGGAAACCTAGGACGCCGGCGAGGAAGGCGCGCGCGGCAACAACGACGACGCCACCGCCACTGAAGAAGAGGCCGGTGCTGATGAGCCCGCCGGCGAAGAGGCCGCCAAGGCTGCCGCCGCAGAAGCTGGCGAGGGGTCGGGCGATCGCACTGACGGCCCTGAGGCCGCAGGAGCGCCAGGCACTGCGCCGACTGCCGACCCCTCCGCCGCTGCCGTGGAGCCAGGCTCCGAAGAGCCCCAGCCCGGCGCCTACTTGAAGGCCGGTGACGGTATCTTCATCAAGCTTCCCTGGGCGTCAAGCTCCAGGGCGCCGGTCGAAGGAGAAGCTTTTGATGAGGAGGTGCTCGCCTCCGCTGGGTTGGCGCTGGTCGATGCGCCAAGCAGCAGCGGCGAGTCTGAGGAGGAGCGGCTGCTGCGGAAGCTGCTGTCGCTCTACCGCGCCCGACAAACCAAGCTGGCGTCCCGAGAAGCACTCGTCGCGAGGGCGGGAGTCGACATCGAGAAGCGTGCGGAGGAGCTCTGGGGTCTCAGGCAGGAAACTCTCCGGAGCTTGGCGAAGGCTGAGGTTGAAGAGCAGCAGCGGCTTGCTGCCGAGAGGATATCTGTGCAGGAGGGAGAGTTGGCGCAGCGCAAGGTCAACCTTGATAGCCACGAAGAGGAGCTTGCCGAGCGCGAGCAAGCAATTGGCGGGGCGCTCAAGGAAGCAAAGGACGCTGCCAAGAAAGAGCTGGAGGCGAAGGTGGCGCAGCTGGAGGCCAATATCAAGAAGAGCGGCGAGGAGCTTGTCGCGCTCAAGCATGAGCGCGAGAAGGATGCTGCCGCCCATGGTGAGCTGCAGGGTCTTCTCGCTAAGAGGAGCAAGGAGCTCAGCGCCGCCAAGGACTCCAACGCGGATCTCGAGTTGAAGCTGGCTACGCTGACTTAGACGCTGGACGCCGCCAGGGAGCGAGAGGTGACCTTGTCGGAGAAGATCAAGGCCGACGAGGCGCTGCTGGCGAGCATTGCCGTTACCCAAAACTCGTTTAGAGAGACTGTGGAGTACTGGACCGAGGGTCTGGTGAATATCGCCGCAGTCATTGACGGGGAGCTAGCGCAGCTGGGGATGGAGGACTTTGGGTATCCCTCCGACGAGCATCTCCAACCCAGCGCCAAGCTCAGCCTGTTCTTCAAAGGCGTGGCAACGGCCCTCCAGCGACTCCGGGAGAGGATCCCAAAGCAGCTGGCCGACGAGTCGCGCAAGATTTGCGCGGGAGTTCTTCAGAAGGTGCTGGTGAAGGTGGCCTTCTGCAACCCAGGCCTCAACCTCACCAACGTCCTCAAATCCTTGCCGCCGGACACCGATCTGGATGCGCTCAAGGCCCTTGCCGCACTCATTGTGGACGAGGTGAGCGAGATCAAGAGGGTTGAGGGCGATCGCGTAGATTAGGCCGCCCGTTTTTTCTTTCTCCTTGTCTCTGCTGGTCATATTACGAGATCAATCTGTTAGAGCTGCGACAAGTTATCTTGTAATATAACTTTATTTCTGGTATCGATTGCTATGTTATTTCCTTTACTAGATTCCTTCCTTTGTATGTTTTTACCCTACGCTTTTAGGGAACTTGTCGGCGCAGGCACCCGAGCCGCGAGTGCTGAGTGTGGGACGTCAGCAGCCTGCTGGCGGTGCCGCTTCCGACAAGAAACCTTGTCGCGACTAGTTGCAGCACACTTAAGTTGTTGAGCGGACTCGAAACAAAGTAAGGGCGCAACTAGCTACGAGTTGGTTCCTCCACGCACAGGTTTTCCATACAAAGCACAGTCGTTCGAGGAAGATAACTTAAAAAATAAAACTAACTGCCCAAACTTTGGCAACTTAGCTTTTCTGTCGTTCGCTTCCCGGCAAGGCGAAATTTGCTTGAACGATGCCTGGTCCACATCATAATCTTCTCCTTTCCCCCCGGCAAACTTGTGTGCGAGGGAACCTTCCTTTCCTTTGTTGAGAAAAAGAAAGAAGAGAAAATAAAGATATGGAGCCTTTCGGCTCGTTATTGCTTACCGGAGGTATGTGATGCACAAAGTGTCAGATAACGCATGCAAGAAATTATATAATGCATGAAATTGACAAGATGTGCGGGGCACATGAGCTTTACTTATGCATGGGATCTACGCCCGGCTTTGTACAAAGGATTACATGCAACATCGACAAGACTTGTACAAAAGGTGGTTGCCGGAACGGGTTCCGGCAACCGCGCCCTACGGGTAAAATTTACGAAGATGCTCAACGTTCCAGGAGTTGCTCACCGGAATGCCATCTTCGGTCTCAAGGCGGACAGCACCAGGCTTGGTGACTCGTTTCACCCGGTAAGGGCCTTCCCACTTCGGCGTCAACTTGTTGGAATTCTTGGCGGACTGAACGCGCCGAAGAACAAGGTCGCCTTTCTCGAGGCTTCTGGCTTTAACTTTGCGGCTATGGTAGCGGCGCAAAGTTTGCTGGTATCGAGCAGCTCGTACAGCAGCCTGAAGATGATCCTCCTCAAGGAGTGGTGCGTCATCTTGTCGCAGCTGCTCTTGCTCAAGCTCATCATAAGCGAGCACTCGAGGCGACCCGTATACGAGTTCCATGGGGAGAACTGCCTCTGCTCCATAGACTAGAGCGAAACGTGTCTGGCCAGTGGCTCGATTTGGCGTCGTCCTGATTGACCAAAGAACCACCGGCAGCTCCTCAATCCAGTTCTTTCCGCACTTGCGCAGCCTGTCGAAAGTCCTGGTCTTGAGCCCGCGCAGCACTTCAGCATTTGCCCTCTCCGCTTGACCGTTGCTTCTCGGATGAGCAACAGAAGCGAAGCAGACCTTGGCGCCAAGATCTTGGACGTACTGCATGAAGGTGCGGCTCGTGAATTGCGTGCCGTTGTCGGTGATGATTCTTTTAGGGATCCCGAAACGGCAAACAATCGACCTGAAGAACTTGACTGCTGATTGTGCTGTCACCTTCCTCACTGCTTCCACTTCCGGCCACTTTGTGAACTTGTCGATTGCAACGTACAAGTACTTAAAGCCCCCGACAACTCGGGGGAAGGGGCCGAGGATGTCGATCCCCCAGACCGAAAATGGCCAGGATAAAGGGATCGTTTGGAGAGCTTAAGCTGGCTGGTGTATCTGCTTGGAATGGAACTGGCACGCTTCACACTTGGTTACTTGTGCAGTTGCATCCTGGAGGGCTGTTGGCCAAAAGAAACCTTGCCGGAACGCTTTGCCAGCAAGTGCTCTTGCACCAATGTGGTGACCACATATGCCTCCATGTATCTCTGCCAACAGCTTTTGTCCGTCTTCCCGATGAATACACTTCAATTTCACACCGTTGAGTCTCCTTCTGTACAGTGTGCCGTCGACAAACTGGTACATACTTGACTGCCGGGCTACTTTTTGCGCTTCTTCTTGCTCTTCGAGAAGTTCTCATGTCTGAAGGAAATGGACAATCTGCTGTGCCCATGCTGGAGCTTGTGGCTCGACAACAAGGACTAAAGGCACATCTGCTGCTGCGGGAGCATCCGCTTCTACGGCGAGAACCTGCGGCTCTGCTGGAGCTTGATGTTCCCGGGCAAGCTTGCCGGAGCAAAGCTTGTCGGGAGCGTCTGCTACGACGGAACAAACCATAAGGCTTGCCGGAGCAGACTGCTCCTCAGCATCCTTGGCGTAGATCTTGGGGACCTTCTTGGCGGCGGCTTCAGGGAGCTCTGCCGGAAAATAGTCACCAGAAATCAACTTCCTCTTCTTGTTCTGTCCAGTTGATGGCGTTACGGACGGTTGAGTCAGCTTGAGCACAAAGATCCCTGGTTCCACAGGTAACTTAAGTGCGGCGCACTTTGACAGGCCATCAGCGATGTCATTCTGAGCTCTCGGGACATGCTCCATCTGTAGGCCGTCAAAGTGCTCTTCTAGCTTTCTCACTTCATCAACATATGCTTCCATCAACGGACTCTGATAGTTCTTGTTCACTTGGCGGACGAAAAGCTGTGAGTCACCCCTAACAATGAGCTTCTTGATCCCAAGGTCTGCTGTGATCCTGAGACCGGCAAGCAATCCTTCATATTCTGCAGTATTGTTGGTTGCTTGCTCCTTGGGAAAGTGCATTTGGACTACGTACTTGAGGTGCTCTCTGGTGGGTGCGACAAGTAGCACGCCCGCACCGGCGCCTTGCAGCGAGAAGGCACCATCGAAGTACATCAGCCATTCTTTGCTTGCCTCCTTGACGGGGATGCTCGTTTCTGGAATCTCTTCATCTTGTGTTGGCGTCCACTCTGCTATGAACTCTGCCAGTGGTCTGCTTTGGATAGTTGAAGTGCTCTCAAACTTGAGGCCAAAGCTTGACAGTTCCAGTGCCCACTCTACAATCCTGCCTGTTGCTTCGGGATTTTGCAGTATCCTCTTCAGCGGAAAATGAGTGACTGGCGAACGGTGCGAGGAGCGGGATGTGCTCGGACTTCTCACTATGTTAGAAGGAGCAGTATCCCGTCCAGGCGACCGTGTCTCGCTCGTGCCAGCACGTTGGCGTGCATGCTGGTCTTGAGCACCCCGAGATCCACCAGCTCGATCTTGGCCCAACAAACGTATGGTACTGCGAGTACCATGACGCTGTCGGTCCTGCGCCTCCTGAGATGGGCGCAGTACATGCACGGACGCTGAGGTTTGCGCGGCCTTGTCCTTGGACCTAGCAGCATCGTGAGCTTCCTCGTCGACGTCCGTTGTTCCGCCGGCGCCTACTCCACCACCCGTTTGCTCCGGCGGTGGTGGAAGTGACGTGGTCGGAGCAGCTGCCGCCGAAGTCTTCTTCTTCGGTGGCATGTCAATGAAGAAAATGAAGATCAAGCTCGTGTGAACGCCGGATCGGGTTCACGCAATCTCGACGCCCCTACCTGGCGTGCCAAAGATGTCGGGGAAGCTGATCCACGAACACCTATGGGGCCGGCGGACCGGGCCCCTTTCGGTTCGGCAGGGGGCGGAGATCGCACGAAGAGCAGATCGAGGCAAAGCACACGAGCAGTTTACCCAGCTTCGGAGCTCTCCGGAGAGATAATACTCCTACTGCTGCTTGTCTGATTCTATTCTCTTTATGCTCGAGGGTGAGCTAAGTATTTTTCTGGCTTCCGAATGAGCCGAACCTCCTCTACGTTGCGCGTGGGCCTCCTTTTATACGCTAAAGGGGTCACCGACAGGTGGCAACGTAGACAAGGGTACAAATGTAAAAAGAGAGGTGGTTGGTACAGTTACTTGTACAGTGTATCCTACCTAACCCTGACGGCAGGGGACAAAGGCATTAAGTGCCCACAGTGCAGAAAAAGGACCGTCAGGGGCGCCACCGCTCGCCACGATGGCAATCTTGTCAGCTTCGCATGCCACCGTGCACCGCTGGCTGCACAGCCTCCCGCCACGCGCGCCTGGAAAGGCCCCCAGAGCGACACGTTGGTGGATGTGCTGGAGCGTGGGTACAGAGTGGCCGCCTGCCGCGGAAAGTGCCTTGCCGCGGCCGTCATCTTGTCGCGCCTGGAAGCTTGTCGCCCACCAGGCCTCGAGATGCCCTGGCCGGTCTTCCCGGCAAGCTCCTCTTGCCGGGGCCTTGTTACCTTGCCGGGACGCGTGGCGCGTCGCGGAAAGTTCCTTAGGATGCCTTGGTTGGCCTTCCCGGCAAGCTCCTCTTGCCGGGGCTTCGTCTCCTTGGCTTGAATACTTTGTTCTTGAATGGCTCCAAAGGAACCACGGAGGACCTTGGCAGTCGCCCGGCAAGCCTTGCGGCGGGGCGCTGCAACTGCCCGTGCACAAGTTCGGGATACTAGGGTACCCTTATTCTAGTACACCGACAATGGAGCTTCATCATGCGTTTTACACCAATATGACTTACATGGCACTGCCACAAGTAAGTGGTACTATCATTACTATCTTATATCCTTTTTGGCATGAAAATGTGTATCACTACGATCGAGATTCAATAGACCATTCCTTTTAGGTGCTAGACCATTGAAGGTATTATTAAAATAAACAGAGTAACCATTATTCTCCTTAAATGAATAACCGTATTGCGACAGACATAATCCAATCATGTCTATGCTCAACGCAAACACCAATAACAATTATTTAGGTTTAACACCAATCTCGATGGTAGAGGGAGCGTGCGATGCTTGATCACATCAACCTTGGAAACACTTCCAACACGTATCGTCAGCTCACCTTTAGCTAGTCTCCGTTTATTCCGTAGATTTTATTTCGAGTTACTAACACTTAGCAACCGAACCGGTATCTACTACCCTGGTGCTACTAGGAGTACTAGTCAAGTACACATTAACATAATGTATATCCAATATACTTCTATCGACCTTGCCAGCCTTCTTATCGACCAAGTATCTAGGGTAATTCTGCTCCAGTGGCTGTTCCCCTTATTACAGAAGCACTTAGTCTCGGGTTTGGGTTCAACCTTGGGTTTCTTCACTGGAGCAGCAACTGATTTGTCGTTTCATGAAGTGTCCCTTCTTGCCCTTGCCCTTCTTGAAACTAGTAATTTCACCAACCATCAACAATTGATGCTCCTTCTTGATTTCTACTTTCGCGGTGTCAAATGTCGTGAATACCTCAAGGATCATCATATCTATCCTTGATATGTTATAGTTCATCACGAAGCTCTAGCAGCTTGGTGGCAATGACTTTGGAGAAACATCACTATCTCATCTGGAAGATCAACTCCCACTCGATTCAAGTGATTGTTGCACTCAGACAATCTGAGCACAAGCTCAACAAGTGAGCTTTTCTCCCTTAGTTTGCAGGCTAAGAAAATTGTCGGAGGTCTTATACCTCTTGACGTGGGCACAGCCTGAAATCCCAATTTCAGCCCTCGAAACATCTCATATGTTCCACGATGTTTCGAAACACGTCTTTGGTGCCTCAACTCTAAACCGTTTAACTGAACTATCACCTAGTTATCAAAATGTGTATGTCCGATGTTCACAACATCCACAGGCGACGATTGGGGTTCAGCACACTAAGCGGTGCATTAAGGACATAAGCTTTCTACTGTCCGCATAATTGCTACTGTCAACTTTCAACTATATTTTCTCTAGGAACATATCTAAACAGTGGAACTAAAGCGTGAGCTTACGACATAATTTGCAAAGATCTTTTGACTATGTTCAGGATAATTAAGTTCATCTCATGAACTCCCACTCAGATAGACATCTCTCTAGTCATCTAAGTGATTACATGATCCGAGTCAACTAGGCCGTGTCCGACCATCACGTGAGACGGACTAGTCATCATCGGTGAACATCTTCATGTTGATCGTATCTACTATATGACTCATGCTCGACCTTTCGGTCTCTTGTGTTCCGAGGCCATGTCTGTACATGCTAGGCTAGTCAAGTTAACATAAGTGTTTCGTGTGTGTAAATCTGGCTTACATCCGTTGTATGTGAACGTAAGAATCTATCACACCCGATCATCACGTGGTGCTTCGAAACGATGAACTTTCGCAATGGTGCACAGTTAGGGGGAACACTTCTTGAAATTTTAATGAGGGATCATCTTATTTACTACCGTCGTTCTAAGCAAATAAGATGTATAAACATGATAAACATCACATGCAATCAAATAGTGACATGATATGGCCAATATCATTTTGCTCCTTTTGATCTCCATCTTCGGGGCTCCATGATCATCATCGTCACCGGCATGACACCATGATCTCCATCATCGTGTCTCCATGAAGTTGTCTCGCCAACTATTACTTCCACTACTATGGCTACCGGTTAGCAATAAAGTAAAGTAATTACATGGCGTTGTATAATGACATGTAGGTCATACAATAAATAAAGACAACTCCTATGGCTCCTGCCGGTTGTCATACTCATCGACATGCAAGTCGTGATTCCTATTACAAGAACATGATCAATCTCATACATCACATATATTCAACACATTCTTCTTGGCCATATCACATCACATAGCATACCCTGCAAAAACAAGTTAGACGTCCTCTAATTGTTGTTTGCATGTTTTACGTGGCTGCTATGGGTTTCTAGCAAGAACGTTTCTTACCTACGCAAAACCACAACGTGATATGTCAATTTCTATTTACCCTTCATAAGGACCCTTTTCATCGAATCCGTTCCGACTAAAGTGGGAGAGACTGGCACCCGCTAGCCACCTTATGCACCAAGTGCATGTCAGTCGGTGGAACCTGTCTCACGTAAGAGTACGTGTAAGGTCGGTCCGGGCCGCTTCATCCCACAATACCGTCGAAACAAGATTGGACTAGTAACGTAAGCATATTGAACAAAATCAACGCCCACAACTACTTTGTGTTCTACTCGTGCAAAGAATCTACGCAATGGACCTAGCTCATGATGCCACTGTTGGGGAATGTAGCAGAAATTCAAAATTTTCCTACGTGTCACCAAGATCTATCTATGGAGAAACCAGCAACGAGGGGAAGGAGAGTGCATCTACATACCCTTGTAGATCTCTAAGCGGAAGCGTTCAAGAGAACGGTGTTGAAGGAGTCGAACTCGTCGTGATCCAAATCACCGGAGATCCTAGTGCCGAACGGACGGCACCTCCGTGTTCAACACACATACAGCCCGATGACGTCTCCCATGCCTTGATCCAGCAAGGAGAGAGGTAGAGGTTGAGGAAGACTCCGTCCAGCAGCAACACAATGGCGTGGTGGTGATGGAGGAGTGTGGCAATCCTGCAGGGCTTCGCCAAGCACCGCGGGAGAGGAGAAGGGAGAGAGGTAGGGCTGCGCCAGGGAGAGGTGAAACTCCTGTGTTGGCAGCCCTCAAGACCTCAACTATATATAGGGGAGAGGGAGGGGGGTGCGCCCCCTCTAGGGTTTCCACCCCAAGGGGTGCGGCTGCCCCCAATCCCATCTAGGGTGGTGGCCAAGGGGGGAAAGAGGGGAAACTTGCCCCCCAAGTTAGGCGGGTGCGCCCCCTCCCCCAACCCTAGGCGCCTTGGGCCCTTGTGGGGGGCGCACCAGCCCACCTGGGGCTGGTCCCCTCCCACACTTGGCCCATGCAGCCCTCCGGGAATGGTGGCCCCACTTGGTGGACCCCCGGGACCCTCCCGGTGGTCCCGGTACGTTACCGATAAAACCAGAAACTTTTCCGGTGACCAAAACAGGACTTCCCATATATAAATCTTTACCTCCGGACCATTCTGGAACTCCTCGTGACGTCTGGGATCTCATCCGGGACTCCGAAAAACATTCGGTAACCACATACAAACTTCCTTTATAACCCTAGCGTCATCGAACCTTAAGTGTGTAGACCCTACGGGTTCGGGAATCATGTAGACATGACCGAGACGTTCTCCGGTCAATAACCAACAGCGGAATCTGGATACCCATGTTGGCTCCCACATGTTCCACGATAATCTCATCGGATGAACCACGATGTCAAGGACTCAATCGATCCCGTATACAATTCCCTTTGTCTAGCGGTATTGTACTTGCCCGAGATTCGATCGTCGGTATACCGATACCTTGTTCAATCTCGTTACCGGCAAGTCTCTTTACTCGTTCCGTAACACATCATCCCGTGATCAACCCCTTGATCACATTGTGCACATTATGATGATGTCTTACCGAGTGGGCCCAGAGATACCTCTCCATTTACACAAAGTGACAAATCCCAGTCTCGATTCGTGCCAACCCAACAGACACTTTCAGAGATACATGTAGTGCACCTTTATAGCCACCCAGTTACGTTGTGACGTTTGGTACACCCAAAGCATTCCTACGGTATCCGGGAGTTGCACAATCTCATGGTCTAAGGAAATGATACTTTACATTAGAAAAGCTTTAGCATACGAACTACGATCTTTGTGCTAGGCTTAGGATTGGGTCTTGTCCATCACATCATTCTCCTAATGATGTGATCCCGTTATCAACGACATCCAATGTCCATGGTCAGGAAACTGTAACCATCTATTGATCAACGAGCTAGTCAACTAGAAGCTTACTAGGGACATGGTGTTGTCTATGTATCCACACATGTATCTGAGTTTCCTTTCAATACAATTATAGCATGGACAATAAACGATTATCATGAACAAGGAAATATAATAATAACTAATTTATCATTGCCTCTAGGGCATATTTCCAATAGTATCCCACTTGCACTAGAGTCAATAATCTAGTTCACATGGCCTATACCATGTCATTGCATCTCCCTTCAAAGATAAAGGGAAGACCTTCCTTTTGACAACATCATCAGGAATACCTACAAGCTTAAATAATCCACAAACTTCATCCACAAAGATAAGGTGTAAATCGGGATGCAATGTTCCATCTCCTGCAAATGGATTAGCTAGCAGTTTCTCTATCATACCCGAAGGAATCTCAAAGTAAATATTTTCATCAAGTTCAGTAGGTTGAGGAGCAACTCTTTGCTCTTCTGGTTGGGGTGAAGATACCCCAAACAAGCCCCTCAAAGGATTAGTTATCATAGTGACAAGTAACAGAAAATTTTAGCACACTATATAAATGTTTCCTTACCAAGTTCCACTCACCAAAAGCGCTACACTCCCCAAAAACGGCACCAGAAAAGAGTCTTGATGACCCACAAGTGTAGGGGATCTATCGTAGTCCTTTCGATAAGTAAGAGTGTTGAACCCAACGAGGAGCAGAAGGAAATGATAAGCAGTTTTCAGTAAGGTTTTCTCTGCAAGCACTGAAATTGTAGGTAATAGATAGTTTTGTGATAAGATAAATAGTAACGAGTAACAAGCAAATAAAGTAAATAAAGTGCAGCAAGGTGGCCCAATCCTTTATGTAGCAAAGGATAAGCCTGGACAAATTCTAATAATGAGAAAGGAGCTCCCGAGGACACATTGGGAATTATCGTCAAGCTAGTTTTCATCACGCTCAAATGATTCGCGTTCGGTACTTTGATAATTTGATATGTGGGTGGACCGGTACTTGGGTACTGCCCTAACTTGGACAAGCATCCCACTTAAGATTAACCCCTATTACAAGCATCCGCAACTACAGAAAGAAGTATTAAGGTAAACCTAACCACATCATTAGACGTATGGATCCATATCAACCCCTAACGAAGCAACGCATAAACTAGGGTTTAAGCTTCTGTCACTCTAGCAACCCATCATCTACTTATTACTTCCCCATGCCTTCCTCTAGGCCCAAATAATGGTGAAGTGTCATGTAGTCGACGTTCGCATAACACCGCTAGAGGAAAAGACAACATACATCTCATCAAAATATCGAACGAATACCAAATTCACACGACTACTAATAGCAAGACTTCTCCCATGTCCTCAGGAACAAACGTAACTACTCACAAAGCATATTCATGTTCATAATCAAAGGGGTAATAATATGAATAAAGGATCTGAACATATGATCTTCCACCAAGTAAACCAATTAGTATCAACTACACGGAGTAATCAACACTACTAGCAACCTACAGGTACCAATTTGTGGTTTTGATACAAGATTGGATACAAGAGATGAACTAGGGTTTGAGAGGAGATGGTGCTGGTGAAGATGTTGATGGAGATTGACCCCCTCCCGATGAGAGGATCGTTGGTGATGATTTCCCCCTCCCGGAGGGAAGTGTCCCCGGCAGAACAGCTCCGCCAGAGCTCTATATTGATTCTGCCAAGGTTCTGCCTCGTGGCGGCGGAGTTTTGTCCTGTAAGCTTGCCCACGATTTTTTCCAGGGTAAAAGTGATGATATAGCAGAAGATGGATGCCAGAGGCCCACCAGGGGCCCAGGAGATAGGGGCGCCCCCTGTCTCCTGGACAGGGTGTGGGCCCCCTGGCCTATTTCTTTCACTCAGAAATTCTTAATAATTCCAAAAAGTTGTTTCGTGGAGTTTCAGGACTTTTGGAGTTGTGAAGAATAGGTTTCCAACGTTTGCTCTTTTTCCAGCCAGAATTCCAGCTGCCGGCATTCCCCCTCTTCATGGTAAACCTTATAAAACAAGAGAGAATAGCCATAAGTATTGAGATATAATGTGTAATAACAGCCCATAATACAATAAATATTGATATAAAAGCATGATGCAAAATGGACGTATCAACTCCCCCAAGCTTAGACCTCGCTTGTCCTCAAGCGGAAGACGAAATCGAAAAATATGTCCGCATGTTTAGAGATAGAGGTGTCTATAAAAACAAAATACGGACATGAGGGCATCATGATCATTCTAATAACAACAACATATATAGATTTTGTCATATGATTTCCAATGCTCAAGTAACAAGGAATTCACAATATCAAGTATGGTTCAAAAACTTCATTGGGAACTAACAAACTGTAATCTCAGTCATTGAAGCAATTGCAATTTATCGTAACCTCATAAAGAGTCAATAGTAGAGCTTTCCAACAAGCTCACATACTCAACTATCTCGTAGTCTCCTACAATTGCTAACACTCACGCAGTACTTGTGGTTATAGAGTTTCAGCTGGACACTAAGAAAGATAGGGGCTTATTGTGTCGCCTCCCCACGTATTCACCTTTAGGTGATGTCAACAATAATAGCTCATGCTAACTTACATCCAATTGGATATATATATCATGATCTTTCAAACACGAGGAGCTTACCAAAGGACAAAAATAAAAAGGGAAAGGTGAGGATCACCTTGACTCAAGCATAAAGTAAAAAAACATAAAGTAAAAGATAAGCCCTTCGCAGAGGGAAGAAGAGGTTGTCATGCGCGTTTAGGGTTGATGCATAAAATCTTAATGCAAAAGAATGTCACTTTATATTGCCCTTGTGTGTGGACCTTTATTATGCAGTCCGTCGCTTTTATTACTTCCACAACAAGTTCGTACAAAGCTTATTTTCTCTGCACTAATAAGTCATACATATTTAGAGAGCAATTTTTATTGCTTGCACCGATGACAACTTACTTGAAGGATCTTACTCAATCCATAGGTAGGTATGGTGGACTCTCATGGCAAAACTGGGTTTAAGGATATTTGGAAGCACAAGTAGTATTTCTACTTGGTGCTAGGAATTTGGCTAGCATGAGGGGGAAAGGCAAGCTCAACATGTTTGGAAGGTCAATGACAATATACTTTAACTGAGATGTCAGAAAACATAAACCATTACGTTGTCTTCCTTGTCCAACATCAACTCTTTTAGCATGTCATACTTAATGGGTGTTTCACAATCATAAAAGATGTCCAAGATAATATATCTATATGCGAACCCCTCTTTCCTTATCACTTCCTATTAATTGCAACGATGACCAAGGCTACGTTCATCAACTCTCAACATTTTTTATGCCTCATACTTTCTATATGTGAAGTTATTACTATCCATAAGATCAATATGAACTGTTTTATTCTTTCTACTTCTCAAGATCATAGCACATAGCAAAGCCCTTGACTCAACACTAAACTTTATTATAGATAGCTCACGGACTCGAATACAAAAAGAGATCACAAAGCAAAACTCAAACTACTTGATCAAGACACTACTAAAAGGATCGAACTAGATAAAGCGGTAAAGATAGGAGTGTGATGTTGATACGATACCGGGGCACCTCCCCCAAGCTTGGCAGTTGCCAAGGGGAGTGCCCATATCCATGTGATTACGTCCTCGGAGGTGGTGAAGTAGGAGTTGTTGATGATGTAGGCTTGTCGTTCATCTTCCAAGGCATAGGTTCTCCATCATAAAAGGATGATCGATTCTCTGGGATCCTTAAATCTGCAGCCAAACTCATTCGTTTGAAGCTATATTCATACTCACAGTTCTAGTTTTGCAGGTCTCGGCTTGGAGGTGCTCGATTTTCTCTTGAAGCTTGAAGATGGTCTCCTGTCACGCCCAATATGCGACCCTATCCAAAAGGAACTCGAAGATCCCACCAAGGATAGACCCGCATATTGAAACGCTTTTGCAAGGTGGATATCATTACATCAACATTACATAATAGGTAGGGATGCATACATAAGGCATACAATGCCACACGAATACAACATCATCATACATTAGATCACCATCCGACTACGGGTGAAACACAAACAGAAGCTCAAATGACATCCACCCTGCTAGCCCAGGCTGCCGACTTGGAACCTATCCCCTAATCGAAGAATAAGCAGAAGAAGAACTTCAAGACAAGCAAACATCGTTCTCGCGTCATGATCATCGCATAACCTGTACCTGCAACTGCTGTTGTAGTAATCTGTGAGCCACGAGGACTCAGCAATCCCATTACCATGGGTATCAAGACTAGCAAAGCGTAATAGGAAAGGAAGGGGTAAAGTGGTGAGGCTGCAGCAGCGACTAAGCATATATGGTGGCTAACATACGCAAATAAGAGCGAGAAGAGAGCAAACAGAATGGTCGTGAAGCTAGCAATGATCAAGAAGTGATCCTGAACTCCTACTTACGTCAAACATAACCCAGAAACCGTGTTCACTTCCCGGACTCCGCCGAAAAGAGACCATCACGGCTACACACGCGGTTGATGCGTTTTAATTCGGATCTGGTGTCAAGTTATCTACAACCAGACATTAACAAATTCCCATCTGCCTATAACCGCAGGCACGACTTTCGAAAGATTATACCCTGCAGGGGTGTCCCAACTTAGCCCATGATAAGCTCTCGCGATCAACGAAGGATATACCTTCTCCCAGGAAGACCCAATCAGACTCGGAATCCCGGTTTACAAGACATTTCGACAATGGTAAAACAAGACCAGCAAGACCGCCCGATGCGCCGACAATCCCGATAGGAGCTGCACATATCTCGTTCTCAGGGCAACACCGGATGAGCAATCCGTACAACTAAAACCAGACCTCAAGTTTCCCTGAGGGGGCGCTGCAAAGGGCTCTAGTTCGGACCAACACTTAGACAAGCACTGGCCCGGGGGGGCTATAATAAAGATGACCCTTGGGTTAATTACTCCCAAGGGAAAAGTAGGTGGTGGTGAGGCAAATGGTAAAACCAAGGTTGGGCCTTCCACCCTTTACCAAATATATAGATGCATTAATTAAATAAGAGATATTGTGATATCCCAAACAAAATCCTGTCCACCATGGAGCAATCTTCAACTTCACCTGCAACTAACAACGCTACAAGAGGGGCTGAGCAAAGCGGTAACATAGCCAAGCAATGGTTTGCTAGGAAGGGTGTCAAAGGTTAGAGGTTCATGGCAATTTGGGAGGCTTGATGAGCAAAAGATAGGTAACGCAGCATCGCGATAGAACGAAGCAACTAGCATAGCAATGATAGTAGTGAGATCCAGGGTAGAGGTCATGTTGCCTAAAATCCCGCAAGGAAGAAGAACGAGTCGATGAAGAAGACGAACGGAAGAAGCCGAACCAAGCGTAGACGAACGAATCCTCACGATCGCAACGAAACAGGAACTAACAAGAAGAAGCACACAACATAGTAAACACACCACACATATACATGACATGATGCACAACAAGCATGATGCATGACAAGGCTACATGAAGCTACTCATGGCAAGAGATGATGCAAACAAGAGCAACACATCAAGGCAAGTTTAAATGAGGCCGGGAACAACATATAACAATTCCGTTAAGTCCTCATATGCATATTTCGAAATTGGTCCAGATCTGAATAAACCTTATGTTCAAGTTGTTAAACAGCAAGTTAAGATGCACCAAGATGATCTACACGAGATTCTAGTCAAGTTACATATAAAGTTCATTTAGTCCGGAGCTACGGCCTAGAAGATATGAGCAAAAGAAGTTAAACATGGCATTGATGCAAAATGCATACAAACATCAAGCAAACACCTCAAAACAAGGATGCAACATGATAATATGAAACTACATGCAAAATCAAGCAAGTTCCATATAGAGCACACTCAAAACGGAGCAACGGTTCAACACACACACACTATACAAGTTATAGCAACAATCTATCCAAAACAGCAACTAGGCATATTGCAAGCACCAAAACAACATGCTACAGCACCCCATCATGAGAACAAAAGGTAGGGACATGATGTACAGGTAAAGCATAACAAAACATGAAAACTGATCTTTCTCCAGAAATCACTAGAACATGCTCAAACACACATGGCAAGATTACAAATAATAACAGTTCAGACTTTGCAGAAAATAACACCAGGTTGCAATGTTCAGAGCTATCAAACAACACGTTACAGGAACTTATCATGGAAAACAAAGTCATGGCATGAAACTACTAATTTCATAGAAGAAAAGTCCCTTACTGACCATGAGCCAAAAAGGATCAGAAAATATGATGGCACCCATGTAAACATGGCAAGTTATAATACAGATTCAAACATGGCAGGAACAACAATAAGTAGGCATGTTGGTGAGCTTGAACCACTCACCACAGAGCAATAAATGGCATGGCAAGGCAACCAACAGTAAAAAGACATGTTTGTGAAGCTAAGAATGGCAATAGCAAGTTCATAGGGTGCATGGATCACTAGCAACAATCATGGCAACAACTGAACTTAATGTTAATAGGCTGATGGCAACATTATTTAGCAACTTAGGAGCAAGATTACAACAAGCTACAGCAGGCTATACATGCAACCAGGGGCATGTATGGATAGAGCATGACATGTAGAACAAAACACCCTTAGTGAACATCTCCAGATTATGCATAGAATGACTTGTAGCAGCAGGTTTACATAGCATCACGAAATAACAGATTCAGCCTAGCAAAACAGCAACAAGTACACTACTAAACAAGCTTGATTCACTCACCACAAGTCATTGCATGACAAGATAAGCATAGCATCAGCAAGAAGATATGTTTATGAAACAAACCAAAGCAAGAACAAGTTCATACATGCAAGGATCAACTACAACAACCTTGGCAAAATTGAATAACATGTAAACAATCTGCGAGGAAACATTTTGTAGCAAAAGTAGAGCACGAAAATGACATGCTAGACTACTCCATAATTGCAAACAATGGCATGAATGGATAGGGCATAACCATATGTTCAAAACATCCTTACTAAAGTATCTCAAAATATGCATGGATCTCTCTGTAGCACCAAGTTTACATGGCATCAAAATAACAACAGAACAGGGACTAAAATCAGCAACATCACGAAGCCTAGTTTGCATGCTTGTTCTAGTCACCACAATGATCACAAAAATACATGGCATACACCACTGTAAATATGGCATGACATAGATCAAAACACATGTAGACATCAACCTCATAGGATGCACACATCAATCATGGCAAAAATGACAAATGAGCATGTTCTGTTAAGAAACAGGAACTAACATTATGAAGCACTCTTGCAACGATGATTCAGGCATCAAGATGAGCTCAAATGAATATGATGCAATGGAACGAAATGGAGTACTCGTTGAGACGAACAATTTGACATATTACATGCACAACACGGAGCTACGGATACAGAGATGTGATGCGATGAACATGGCATGATAATGTCAAAATATTTCGGGACTTGGGCGTTTTCTGGAAAAAACGGACGCGCGCTATGTAACTAATCGTCGCACGGGGCGGATGATAGGATTGGCGGGATGCTCACCAGAGTGGGCCTTGGCCCAGGTTGGAAGGGGGCCGGCCGACGGGTGGCTGGGCCGGTAGGGACGCTGGGCTGCGGGGCCCGCTGGGAGGAGCTCGGGTCGGGCGCAGGCGGATCGGGGCTCCTCCCCGATTGAGCAGGACGGCGGCGGAGGGCGGCGCCGGCCGGAGATGGCGGGGCCACGGCAGGAGGTCGCCGGCGGGAGCGGACGGGGCGGATCGGGTGGCTCCCTTGCCAGATCCGGCCGGAGACGAAGGTCGGCGTGGGGAAGCGGGCGGCGCGACGTCGGAGTTGGCAGGGCCGGAGGGTTCCGGAGGCGCAGGGCGGCGGCGCGCTGAATGCCGAGGTCGCCGGCGGGCGTTTGCGGCGGCGGAGGAGATCCGCGGGAGGCAGCGGGGACTCGCCGGAGAGGACGCGGACGGAAGGGCGCAGCGGAGGACTGGCGGTGGCGGGCTCCAGTCGCCGGAGTTGCAGGCGGGCGGCGC